>NC_090269.1:345702961-346006903 GCF_040414725.1 Anabrus simplex | reverse complement strand
TGCCATTTTTGTATCGGCTGATGATGACATGGACATATGTCGAAACCGGTCCCATAACATATTGAACATGTTGCTACATTAATTTGTGCAACAATATTATTGTATTGAATAGGTGGAACATTTTTCTCTTTTTAGCATTGTAAATAAGAAACTACCTTGGAAGGGACACCTGGGTGGCGCGAGATTCACAAAAGTAGTCGATCCTTGGTGTACCGGTAGGACAATGTCTGTGAAGAGAATTATTATATACTGAACCCTACTGTGTTTGACATTCAAATATGCACGTTGAATATAGTGTTACAGTTAGAGGATGAGTTATCTTACTTATTGAAACACTCTCGTACTTGAAACTCCTTACGTCGAACATCGACCAGCACAGAATCAACCCAGAGAGTTTCTGAAGTTCACGATTCACGTTAAATCAGTATCGATTGTCAGCAGCACTCTAAGTTAAAAGTAATTCTCGTGGTGCGGAACGCCTTTGACCACTAATTGCCCTAGGGGATAACATGCTCAGTGATGTGGGTGATGTGGCGGGGAGCCTGGATTTGATTGCTGTCGCGGTCACCGGACCGTGTTATTGTGGTCTATACTATCTTTACTCAGGCTGAAGTTAATCTATCACTTTAAACAACAACGTTGTGGATTGGGAGAGGAGTACGGGGTATTTTTTCCGAAGACCATTCAATTTGATTGACAGAATTTTGAAAGTTAACGGATTTGATTAAGGCTCAGTTATGCAAAAAAATGCAATAATATTGCGGTGTTGGCTTTTTTAAAGCTCAAGGTCCCCTGTCGTATAGAATTCAAACAGCAGGCTGCCTGTAATAAGAGATTGTTGATATGGCCTTATTAGCCACCGGGCAACAACTATTCTCGGGAATTCAAACCAGCGGGATGTTAAGTTAAGCTTCAAATATAACAATAATATTGGTTCTATGTCACACTAAACTCTCTTATGGATTTAAGAGACGACGAGCCGAGCTGAGTGGCTCAGACTGTTGAGGCGCTGGCTTCCTGGCCTCAACTTGATAGGTTCGATCCTGGCTCAATCCGGTGGTGTTTGAAGGTGCTCAAATACGTCAGCATCGTGTCGGTAGATTTACTGGCACGTAAAAGAACTCCTGTCGGACTAAATTCCGGCACCTCGCCATCTCAGAAATCCGTTAAAATAGTTAGTGAGACGTAAAACCAGTAACATTATTATTATTATTATTATTATTATTATTATTATTATTATTATTATTATTATTATTATTATTATTATTATTATTTAGGAGACAAAGTGGTGCCGACATTTTGTATCGCAGGAGTCTTTTGCGTGCCAGTAAATCTACCGACACAAAGCTGGCGTATTTGTGCTCCGAGTTCCATCTTACTGAGTCAGGATCGAACCCGTGACCGTAAGCTCACAAGACCAACTCTGCACTCAACTCGGTATGCCCCCAAATACTTCACTTATCTTCTACTTCTTCTGCCATTTTTCTCCACACTTTGCGTGCGAGCTGTGTTGCACATGTGGATTTGTACTCGTTTGACGGCCAGATGCCTTTCGTGATGCTCACCACTAGTGAGTGGGGGCGGTAGATTACTTCCATGGTATCCCATGCCTGTGGTAAGAGGCGGCTAAAAAGGAGGCCACGGTCTCTCAGTTTGGGAGCATGGGTTGTCAAATGCGGTTCTCCCAGCTGAGTCAGGCATTGCTTCCACTTGTGTCAGGCTCCCCATTTTACCACGGGGCCCTCAGCTGAGTCCTGGCATTGCTTCCACTTACTTGTGCCAGGTTCCTCACTTTCATCTATCCTATCCGACCTCCCTTGGTCAATTCTTGTTCTTTTCAGACCCCGACGGTATTTGTATGGAGGCCTAGGGAGTCTTTCATTTTCATGCCCTCGTGGCCCTTGTCTTCCTTTGGCCGATACCTTCATTTTTCGAAGTGTCGGACCCCTTCCATTTTTCTCTCTGATTAGTGTTATATAGAGGATGGTTGCCTAGTTGTGCATCCTCTTAAAAGAATAATCACCACCACCATTCCCACTTTAATACTTTCTGTCCGATTTCCCTCAGTCAACTCCTGTCTTCTTCCGACCCCGATTGTATTAGGTTTTCGAAGTCTAGGAAGTCTTTCATTTTCACGTTCTTCATGACCCTTCTCTCTTTTGCCCATACCTACCTTGTTTGATGGGTCGAACCTCTTCCTTTTCAGTGTTCATAAAGGATGGTTGTACTTTCTCTTAAACGCAATAATCATTACCACAACCTCTTCCTGACGCCAACCCTAAATGAAGGGATAAGGTTCACTTTTGCATGTTCCTGTGGTGGCGATGTCGTGTGTGTATGTGAAGAAGTGTGTATTGAGATAGAAACAAACACCAAGGCCTTGAACCGAAGGAATTAACCAGAAGTAGCTAAAATCCCGGAACCAGAGAGGAAGCGAGCCCGAAGCCTTCTTAACCGAAGGCTGTGAAGCTGACCATTCAGGGTTCTAATGTTTTGACCAGAATTCCACAAAGAAGCCTCCCTGCTAAGAGATTCATGATAATGCCATTCAACAATGGCGCCTGTAGTACAAAATTCAGACACACTGACTTAAAACATTACCGCTCAGAGTCGTTTCCTGCCTGTACCATTTGGATATCAATCTGATAAAATGCACACATTCTTATCTCCAAATACGATTGCTGCTCAGCGAGATGACCTGTAGATGTGGTCAGTGTGACGATATCCTAGGTCAGTTGGTCACACGAAGTTGAGCGAGCCACATCCCAGTTCCCAGTCCAGAACTGAAATTCCTGGATGAGCCTGCAACCGAAAACAGGCCCTCCGGATTAGAGCAAACAACCTACTTATACACCATGGGGTTGGAATTTACCTAATACATGACTTTCATATCGGACAAGCAAATCACGATAAATGTAAAGTTCAGGTTATTTTTCGTCTGTTCGACTCTTACAGCTTCACGGGGAAACCGATGTTTGTAATCTCGCAAAAGTTGTTGTTATGCGATTCGTACAAAAGTTAAGTAGATACAGGAGGGTAAACTGAATCCAAAATGAAAAGGGAAATAAATAATATAACCCTTCTTCTTCTTCTTCTTCTTCTTCTTCATCTTCTTCTTCTTCTTCTTCTTCTGACTCGTTATCCTTATAGCTGACGAATCGTAACCCTACGACATTGTTTAATCTCCTGACTATCCCTCTCTATTTCAGCCGATTTCTGCTTCTCTGATAGAGGTCACTAAGAGTATTCTGGTAAACCATCTAATTTGGCCCAACCCTCTCAATGGTGTTATACCTCTGGTTTGCCTTCCACCTACCTTTCTTTGAACAACTAGTTCCACGGAACTAGTTCCAACACGGTGAATCTCATGCCCAAAGTATTGTAACATGCAACGTCGGCGAATTGTGGAGAGCCCGTGCTGAATATCTAGTCCATTCGAAATCAAGATGTCAGTTCTTCTGGCTGTCCAAAGAATACGGAGCATTCGTCGCCAGCACCACATTTCGAAAGCACTTATCCGTTTTATATCTGATGTCTTCATAGTCTATGTTTCAACGTCGTACAGAAAAATACTGAAGTCCAGCGTTTCCGTAAGTTGCTTCTGTGTGAGTTTCGTAATCTGTTTATCGCACCATATCTTCGTAAGCCCGACCACTGCTTTTCGAACAAATGCTATACGCCGCATTATCTCAGCCTCACAGTTGCCACGGCTAGGAAGTAATGATCCAAAGTTGATGTATTCATTATAACAACTTCAATTTATTTGGCAAATATTGCAACTGTAGAGTATTATTTCTATCAACAATCATTAGCTTAGGTATTTCCATGTATTTTTAAATTTGCTTTACGTCGTACCGACACAGAGAGGTCTTACGGGCGACGATGGGATAGGAAAGGGCTAGGAGTAGGAAGGAAGCGGCCGTAGCCTTAATTAAGGTACAGCACCAGCATTTTGCGTGGTGCGAAAATGGGAAACCAAGGAAAACCATCTTCGGGGCTGCCGACAGCGGGGTTCAAACCCACTGTCTCCTGGATTCAAACTCACAGTACTATTTCTCTATAAATAAATTTGTTCTATTCCTATACTAAAACATATACAATTAATGTTATTTCAATTAATTTAATTTAATTCAATTAGTTTAATTAAGGCCACGGCCGCTTCGTCCAAACTCCTAAGGTTTTCCTCTCCCATCCACAATAAGACATGTCTGTGTCGGTGCGACGTAAAGCAAACTGTTGATCTTCCTTCTGCCCGGGCCGTGCTTTTCACATATATTTCCCTGCAGAATGAGATGGTCTAGAACATACTTCTCTGGGTGTCAGATCACATGACAAAAGCAGGCGAGTTTCCAGGTCATCAAGGTGTTGATAATCTCCTGCTCTATTTCCATCCATCTTAATTTCGATGCCGGTCAATCCACCCGATCCAGAACATACTGCGGTAGCACCACAGTTGCTATGCCTCAAGATTTTCTAAGAAACTCCCGTTAGTGTTCACGATTATGCTCCGTAAAGAAGGATTGAAAAGTTATAGAAACGGAGAAGACGTACTCTGAGGTTTAAGTTGAGGTCACGGCCTTTCAGGACTGTCTGGAGAACGTGGTTCTCCCCTTCTCAATGTGGAACATAACTTGCAGGGTTGGTTCCAATCCTCAGTGACTGAAGAACCAAAGTAAGTAATTTTAACAGCTCTCTGGAGAGGCCCTCCTGCCACCGAAATGACTCGGTCGCTACCAGCTGCTTGGCTGCGATCATTTACTGGGTCTTTTGACATTCAACCCCAACCCGAACTTCTCACGTGCTATTTCAGGTTTCCGCAATATGACTATAATTCGGGAATATTCCTACGTAGGTAATCTGAGTCCGCCTCTGTATTGTAGTGGTTAATATGATTAGGTGGTAACCCCGGAGACCCGGGTTCGATATTCCCGGCACTGCCACGAAATTTGAAAATTGGTACGAGGGCTGGAACGAGGTCAACTGAGCCTCGGAAGGTCAACTGAGTAGAGGTGTTTTCGATTCCGACCTCAGCCAGATTTCCTTGGTTTTTCACTTCTCCTCGAGGCAAATGCCGGGATGGTACCTAACTTAAGGCCACGGCCGCTTCCTTTCCTCTTCTTTGTCTATTCATTCCGATCTTCCCACAAAGCCTCAGTTTAGAATACCAGGTGAGGCTGCATGGGCGAGGTACTGTTCCTCCTCCTCAGTTGTATCCCAGACCCAAAGTCTCACGCCCCATGACACTGCCCTTCGGGTGGTCGAGGTGGGAGCCACCACTGAGACCGAGGCAAAAACCACCCTGAAGGGTGAACGGGTTAAGAAAGAAAGAAAGAAAGAAAGAAAGAAAGAAAGTAATCTGATCGGAAAATGATTCCTTGAACGTTTAAATGCCGTACCTTGATGTTCAGAACATGTCTGTAATTTCAGTACCGTTTGTTTTATGCTGTATTTAATTAAAATACATGGAATTTCCGATCTATCGATCAAATATTCGTAGAAGTGAGTTGCGATCTTAATTGGACTAATAAACATAATGTAACAAACAAAATTCAAACGATAACGAGCTTTAAAATCAATGAACTCTCTGCAGCGTAATGAGTTACTAGATCCAGTCAGTAATTTAGCCAAAGGTTCGTGCTTTGGTTAGTGACTAGAAGCTAGACAAGGGAGCCAACATATTTTTTCCCTGAAAATTACGACTTTCAAATCTATCTCTGTCTCTCCTTTCTTAATTGGATTCTGAGGTATTTTCCTCGTTCTTAAAAATATTTTCATTCTTACATATCTCGAGCGTGAAGGGTGGAAGATGGTGAAAGCATATGTGTAAAAATCGATGAGTGACCAAGTGACTAAAATGAAAGGCGGCAAGAGTTCTAAAGAAGCACATTCGAACTACTGCCTTTAATGTAGTTGTTGGACAGGACAACCGGAATGACCTGGAATGTTCGCGATTCAAATGTCCCTCGCACCAAAAGCTGCGGATA
Organism: Anabrus simplex; assembly: GCF_040414725.1. Classification (NCBI taxonomy): domain Eukaryota; kingdom Metazoa; phylum Arthropoda; class Insecta; order Orthoptera; family Tettigoniidae; genus Anabrus; species Anabrus simplex. The sequence continues at coordinate 346,000,919 of NC_090269.1, read as the reverse complement.
TAAATATTTAATCAGCATTTCTTGGTTTCCTTTGAAACCTCGGCTCGGAAGGCAAATTAGTACTGCGATCCACTGAAGAAACATGAAATTCTTCAGCATGTCACGTAGTGCGACACTAAAATAAGAATAGTGTACATCGACATACAAAAGAGTTGAATCCATGTCCAACAGCAGCAAAAGATAAGGAATAATAATAATAATAATAATAATAATAATAATAATAATAATAATAATAATAATAATAATAATAATAATAATAATAATAATAATAACGCACTCTACAGTGTGATGGTAGTAGTACCAGACCTGTAGCTCAGATCCTTTCCAACAGAACAAAGATGGCCTAGGCCACCATAGCTCAATTGGTAGAGCAACCGACGCGAAATCGGGAGGTTGTGGGTTCGGATCCCACTGGTGTCTGGTTGGCCATTTTTGTTCTGTACTTAACATCTCTTCAACACGTAGTAAATGTACGTAACACGACCTAATAGGTTGAAAGTCGGTTTCAATAATAATAATAATAATAATTACTGAAACTAATATGTCCGCCTCTGTGGTGTAGTGGTTAGTGTGATTAGCTGCCACCCCTCGAAGCCCGGGTTTGATTCCCGGCTCTGCCACGAAGTTTGAAAAATGGGAGGTCAACTGAATAGAGGTGGATTCGATTCCCACGACAACAATCCTGGAAGTGGCTTTCTGTGGTTTCCTACTTCTCCTCCAGGCAAATGCCGGGATGGTACCTAACTTAAAGTCACGGCCGCTTTTTTCCCTCTTCCTTGACTATCCCTTCCAATCTTGTTGCAAGCTGTCCTTGCAATCTTCCGATCCCCCACCAAGGACCCTGTTCAGCATTGCAGGTGAGGCCGCCTGGGCGAGGTACTGGTCATCCTCCCCAGTTGTATCCCCGACCCAGAGTCTGAAGCTCCAGGACACTGCCTTGAGGCGATAGAGGTGGGTTCCCTCGCTTAGCCCGAGGGAAAAACCGACCCTGGAGGGTAAACAGATGAAGAAGAAGAAGAAGAAGGAACTAATATAACTGGTAACAAATCTCAAATAAATATGATCGAAAATCAGAACGCAAAAATTCTTTAGAAATGCTTAGGACCAAAATGCGAAAATGGAATTTGGATGAAAAAGAAATCACATTAAATCTAAGAAGTTACAGAAACAATTACAGATACTATATGGAAACGGCGATTACAATTTTATCGTCACTTACATAGAATGGATAATAATGGGCTGGCAAAGAAAATTTGAAACATAGCCTCACCAAATGATAAATCAGAATAACTGGCTAAAAGAAATCAGTGATGACCTAAATAAAATTGGCATTGATGAACAAACCACTCAAGATAGAATAAAATTCAAAATCTTAATTCCTAATAAAAGCAGAATGGACTGAATAACGTAAAAAGGAACACAGCGAGAGGATGAAGAGATACGGGGAAGATAAGAAAATACAAAAAAAGTGCCAGTACGTTCAAAACGCCCTCCTTATTTGGGTATAACGAATTGGTATTATTATTATTAATAATAATGAGTGGGTTGATGTGTGGTTTGGGTCACGTAGATTCGGGCGATAGTGGGTTCGAACCCCACTGTTCGCAGCCCTGAATATGGTTTCCCGTAACTTCCTAGTTTAACACCAGGCAACGGTCGATTCCTCCCCACTCCTAGCCCTTTCCTCTCCATCGTCGCCAAAAGAGGTTTCTCTGTCGGTGCGACGTAAAGCAAATTGTAAGAGTAATAATACTACTGCACGTGTATATTGCTAGTCTATTGCAGCCCCTATAGGCTCTGACGAGGATGAGCTACATATGCTGTATATGGAAAACAGCGTGTTATTGTGGTGGAGGATAGTGTTGTGTAAGGGTATCAGGTATATTACGGGTTGCACGAACACTCACGGGGCCGAGCCAAGAAAATTAACTATTTAAGATTAAAATCGCCGATACGGTGGGGAATCGAATCCGGGTTGCTTAGACCGAAGGTCAATACGCTGATCATTCTGCTCAAGAGCCGGAATTTTCGTCTACTTATGTCATTGTACGTCATCTCTTCACTAACAGCTCAGAATATACCGTTTAGACCGAGAAAGTGGCTGCCAGGATTGGGTCACGTAGCTATCACCTTGCATTCGGGAGATTTCGAACTCCACTGTCGAGAGCCCTCAAGATGTTTATCCGTGGATTCACATTTTCATACCAATCAAACGCTGGCACTGTACCTTAATTAAGGCCACGGTCGCTTCCTCCCCACTCGGGGTCCTTTTCTGTCCCATCGTTGCTACAAAACCTACTTGTGTCGGTGCGACATAAATAAAAATCGTAAAAAATTGTACTTTAGTCTAGCAGATAGTTTCCTTAAACCCAAGAATTTCCAGGATAAAGTTAGTAACGTTTTCGAAACACTACAATTATTTAGATTTTACTCATTGACGCTTCATATTCGTCCACATATATATTTAGTCGAAAATAATAATTATATAGCACAGTGAACATTTGTATAGGTTAGCCTTATTAGGACTATCTGTCCTTTCATTTTAATTAATAGCCAAGCGGTAGAACTCTCTATGAACAGTGAGTATGTTATTTGGTTTATCATCATGTCCTTCAAGCTACGTACAACAGTAGAATTTTCACATCAATGATTCAGGATGCGTAGAAGCTTTGAAGTTACCTTTCGGGCTGCATACAATTTCTGTTCAAAGAGACGGCTCCATTGTGTTACAGTGGGGAGTTTAATTACACTCCGAGCCAGAAAATCTTGTGCCTCTCTCAAAGTGATTCATAACCTCCATGACCCATCGATCGCTGAAAGGCGGTGGTCTGGTCATTGAACGCCTCACCAGTGCCAACACTCCATAGTCCTTTAAGGCTCACTGTTTGATTTCTTTGAATAGTTAACAGTGGCGGCTCGTGACAACATTTTCAGGAGGTTCACAACATTTTAGTTCACGTCTCAAATGTACCAAAGTATAACGCAAATCAGTAAAATATAACATACTTCAATCATTACAATAAAAGTTCCTTGTACGGTTCCTTCTCTACTCATAATACGGTAGAACCACTAAGTTATTTACACTACTACTACTACTGCTGCTGCTGCTGCTGCTCCTATTATTATTATTATTATGACGTTTCCATTCCGTACTGCTAGAGAATGACTACTTCTGATAGGGCAGGCGTTGTGTTGCGGTGAAGGTAAGAGGAGAGAGGCCGTGACCTATAAAAGGAACTGTCCCAGCATTGCTCTTAGTGAGGAGAACGGAAAACCACGGAAATCCATTCTCAGAACATCCGACGATGGAACTAGCCGACCGCCTCCAGAATTTATTACGTACTACAACTACTACAACTTAATAATAATAATAATAATAATAATAATAATAATAATAATAATAATAATAATAATAATAATAATAATATAATATGAATATAATATTAATATAATATAATATTATTATTATTATTATTATTATTATTATTATTATTATTATTATTATTATTATTATTGTTACCGTGTTTTTGCGGTAGGTAGAGGTGAAAGAAGGTGCGGGCTTGAACGGGTCTCAAACTACGAAATTAAAGTTAATGTAAAATTAAACAAGGTTATATTTTCTTTTCAAAATTAAGAAATAACAAGCATGGCAGGTACAGAGTAGCAAGGCAACAAAAGTATAGTTACAATATTTACCGGATTTGGGCTTCGCGCCCGGACTTCACAATTCTTGGGCAATCAGCCCAACCTTACTCCAAAAAAATTTTAAACAGAGGGGCAGAAAACCCCATTCATGCTCAGGAGCACTTGCTCCAAATTACACAGAAAAGCCTCCTCGAGGCATACAACTCTCAATTTTCAAGAAAGAGCTACTCGCTCTCAAACTTTAAGCCTCTCAAAGGCCACACCAAACTCTACCTTCAAGTTGTCCACTCAGGACATAGACACAGGGGTAAACTACCCAACCTACTGAGGTCTATTAAGTGAGAAAAAGATTAATTACATGACCTCTAAAATAACAATTTGAGAGGAGGCGAACTTGCGCTCCTAATACACTTTGTTTAAAACCTACTTGGCACTAGGCCGTTAATACAAGGGCTAATCCCATACGAAAGAGGTGACTTAAGAAAGAAACAATTTACATTACGTTAAAGAAGAATAGGTTGAGAAAAAATAAGTTCACCTCAAAACAATATGAGTGGGAGCTCGAGAGGGTTAAGCACTCTCTATCCCGATATGCAGTTTAAGGATAGAATAGATACCAAGGGTCTTTACATTTTAAGGAAGGTTACATTATGGAACAACTTCGGACCCGCCCCGAGAGTTAAACTGCTGAGCTAGCAAATAAATTAATCGGCCATTACCTTGTTGTTGACCGCTGCCGAAGAGAGAGGCGCTTCCCGCCCCCTGCTATGTACTTTACACACTAAAAGATGGAACAGAAGTGGCGCAGAGACCCAAAAATCAGCAGTTTATATACTCTCGCGGAAAGTTCGAGGCGTTTTTGGAAAGAAAACACCCGCCCACAATCACTTTATTGGTTAGGGATAAGCAGCATATTCAAGTTGGGGGAAGATACATCAGATTGGTCAGAAATTAATTAAAGAAATTCGGGATTGGCTAAATACAAAACAAGGGGAAAGAGAGGGGTATACAGCCAACTTAAACAATAACAGAAAGAAATTTAACAAGAAACAAATTTTGAAATAAAAATTTCTCCAAAAAACAGTTCTTTCACATCGCACTAGGGTGCACCATTGTAGTTTTTCAGTAGTGTCCTCTAGAAGAGAAAGTTCACACTTCTTACTACCGGTAAAACAAAAATACATCAAAAGTGGCACAGTTCAAAAACTCCAAAATTTCCAAGTAGTGACATCTTCTGAGAAACTTAAAAATTAATACCGTCAATAAAGTTCAGACTTCCTCCAGCAGAGGAGTTTCAACTGGCGCAAATTTTAAATTAGCGGCGTGGAGGTGTACCGCCCGGTACAATTATTATTATTATTATTATTATTATTATTATTATTATTATTATTATTATTATTATTAATATTAATAGGTTTTCATTCCCTCCCAGAAGGGGACGGCGGGCCTCCTGAAGAGTAACCCCGTCTCTCAGGCCAGGGATATGTGATACGGTGAAGGAGATGTTCGGAGACGGTGAGGAGGTTGGCGGCCGTGGCCTATATTAGGAACTGCCCCGGCATTCGCCTCAGTATAGGAGAATAGAAAACCACAGAAAACCATTCTTAGGACAGCCGACAGTGGGGACCAGCCCCTCTACGTCTCCCAAATACACACGGTAAAGCCGCTTTCACCCTTCCTCTGCTCGGATGGTCGGTCGGAGTGCAGAGCTGTCGAACCACTGACCAGCTGTGGCCACCTGAAGGCCGAAGCCCACTCTGCAACCATTAACTTTTTGCACAGCATGACGTTCGCTTAGATGTGTCAGCAAGTATTACAAATTTGCGTGCCACATTTACCGATACTCAAATTAATTTAACTTGAAAACATTCTCCACCTACAACATAAAGCAAACTTCTTCTCACGATTACAAACGCCTGTCCAAAATTGCTAGCGAAATTTTCGACATGGTAATGCAGTAGTAACTTCTGGGAGGTTGCGGCTAACAATAATAGGGGAGGTGGCAAACCCTTGTGGTCGATGTGTTCATGAACACGTCTCCTAAGGGTTGAGCTACGTGGGATTTCAGTGTATATTATGAGCTTTAGCGCTTTGAACAGGCTCTGTTTTTCTTCTTCCTCTCCTTCTTCATTTTCTTTTTGCTAGTGGTTTAACGTCGCACTAACACATGGAAGGTTTTTGGCTGCGCAAGAATAGGAAAAAGGAAGCGGCCGTAGCTTTAAGACACAGCCCCACCATTTGCCTGCTGTGTAAATGGGGAAGTATGAAAGAACATCTTAACGGCTGGCGACGGTGAGATTCGAACCACCACCTCCTGAATGCACGCTCAGAGCTACACTACCATACCTGCACGGCCATCTCGCTCGGAATTTCTTCTTCTCTTACCTCGCCCTGGATGACGACAAGATAGGTTCTTTAATCGGCTGATGTAAAATAATGTGCTATATTGATTGAAAACCACGAACGACTTCTTCATGTGCTTTAAGCAATTCGCATATCAGTCGATGTTAAGTTGAATGAACAAATCGAGCACATTAATTAGTCGTTCGTAGCTCAACCAATAGAGTATATTATACATCTTACTTCATCAAATTAAGAAGCCTATTTTGTGTATTATCTACGTGGTGTTAGCCAGCGAAAGAGCGGAAAAGCAGCAAAAGAGGGAAAACACTTCTCCCTCCCCATCCCCTTTACTTCTGTACTATTACCTGCAATGTATTTTAGCAGCAATAATAAAGACTATTGCTTCTGGTTGTAGGCCTATCACTAAATGCCCAATGTAACATATATGAAACATGCTAGGAAAAAAGGCGTAAAGTCATGAAATTATCTGTTATGCGCCGAATCTTTATAGAACAATCATATAAATAAAATTCTGAATGAATTTTGTTTTCCTATGGTGTCCTATCCCGGGTACTAGAGGATTAAAACCGTGCCCAGAAGTAAGTAAGTAACCTCATTTTTCGAAAAGTAAAATTTTCTTCGCCAATCCGATTGTATCACCGTTCTTAACTTAACACCAAGAGCATCCCTGATTATGTTTGTCGGTATAGTTATGATACACTCTGTATATATATAGATGTCTCACGTAAGAATCGTCAGGTGCCTTTTCTCTCGTGTTTCGGAAGGTATTTCCGATTTCGTTTTCGTATTGTGTAGGTAGATTCGGCCCAAACAAAGACTGCTAATCAGGAACGTCATGCGACATGCAGAGTCAAGGGAAAACTTCGTTGAGCTTCCCACTGAAAAGTAACTTACATGTTGTTTAAAGTGTAATTTTGTGCACCCAATCGATAGAGCAGCCTCAAATTATTCTGGTGCGATGCAAAATTAAATTATATTTATTGACTGTGACAGTACAACAAGAGGAATAGTTGGTATTTTCACTAGCGGCTGAGTGAGGCTGCTATAATTATGATGGTAGTGTGGAAGCAGCACTACGCACTTTAAAGGTAGCGCGACCAGGAAAGCTGTACTGTCACCATGAATAAATATCCTTGAACAGAATATCACAACAGACTGTTCTATCGACTGGATATATAAAATTGCGTTTTAAACAAAATTTAGTTTACAGTAAGAACCTAAATTCGTTGGCACTGGATGTCGCATGACCGAACTGATAAGCAGCAGTCTCTGTTTCGATTGAATCTATGTACACATTGCAGAAACGAAATTTAAATTATATTCCGAAATACCAGAGAAAAGGAGGCACCTGACGACTCTTAGGTGAGAAAACGGATGTATATCGGTGGAATATATCGCGTGGCAATTAGGTGTTGGGTGGATGGTATAAATAAATAAATAAAATAAATAAATAGATAAATAAATAAATAAATAGAAGTAAAAGGCAATGTTTAAGTTTATAGATAGTTAGTTTTAGACTGTTTATACAAATTTTGTGCACGGAGGCTTGAAGCTTCTTTATAAGATACTGAGGAATTTCGGAAATGAACACTAAGTTCTCATCTACCGTAGATATTTCACAATTTTTCACACTAATAAATATTTTTCGCAGAAACCTCCGTGGCTCAGACGGCAGGGCGTCAGCCTGTCACCGCTGGGTTCCGTGGTTCAAATCCCGGTCACTCCATGTGAGATTTGTGCTGGACAAAGCGTAGGCGGGGCAGGTTTTTCTCCGGGTACTCCGGTTTTCCCTGCCATCTCTCATTCCAGCAACGCTCTCCACTATCATTTCATTCCATCTGTCAATCATTAATCATTGACCCAGTGGAGTGCGACAGGCTTCGGCAGCCGGCACAATTCCTATCCTCGCCGCAAGATTGGGGCTTCATTCATTCCATCCCTGACCCGATCACTGACTGGAAAACAGGTTGTAGATTTCTCACTTCAAATATTTTTCGCAAATATAAATACAGATATTTATAGACTTTGCGTGGACGAAACGAATGGCCTCTCGCGGCACCTGCTATCCGGTCACGGACCCGAATTATACCTATTTTACCACGAGCATCGATTTCACTACAACATAGAGATTCGAGCGTCTCTCACTGAAGGTTCAGCTGACTTAAATGGAGTTACCTGCTTATTTGTTGTATTTCTGCTATTCCTTACATTTGAAATATTAAGGGAGGAACTTTCAATTTAGAAGACCTCCAATTCACTTCGAACAGCATCCACAAAAGAGGGCAAGGAATTTCACCTTACAATACAAGTTGAAGAAACTAAATTCTTGGTAATGGGCAGAAGGACATAACCGACGCTCTTATAACCCTGGATGTAAACACCATTGACAGTGTCAAACTTCAAGTACGTAGGATACTGACTAACACAGGCTGTGGGTCGCTTAAGTGTGGCCAGTATCCAGTAATCGGGAGATAGTGTGTTCGAGCCCCACTGTCGGCAGCCCTGAAGATGGTTTTCCGTGGTTTCCCACTTTTACACCAGGCAAATGCCGGAGCTGTACCTTAATTAAGGCCACGGCCGCATACTTCCAATTCACTGGCCTTTCTTCTCCCATCATCGCCATAAGACATGTCTTTGTCGGTGTTACGTAAAGCAAACAGCCAAAAAACACAGGTGTGGAGGAAATCGATACTAGACACAGCATTTCCAGAAGTACCGTTTGTTTCTCAAATTGAAACATCTTTTGTGTAATCGTGAGCTCTGCTTTGCAAATCATCGGTAGCTTGTGAAGTTCTGTGTATTACCGATGCTACTGTAGAGTTTCGAAGAATAGATAATAAAGGCTCCTTCAGTGCTGAATTTCCCTTTAGGAAGAGTACACTGCCGCTTATAGTTCCCACGCTGCTAGGGGCCGTCAAGACAGCGGAACAAATTAAGACCCCATACAGTAAATTATGCGGGCGTTTCAACTAAGGATAAATATACGAACAAATTTGTGAGTGGTTTTTTAATTACAATGGCGAGTTGAGTTTTTTATAATAATGATTTTCGTGCGAATATCACTTGTCTTTCATACAGTCCATGAAATGTAGACATGAAGAGTAAAAAGCTTGCTGCTGGACACCTGTTAAAATTGCTAACGCATAAGGATATTCCTAGCGACCAGTTTTCTGTCCAAATTTCCTTCGGTATCATACAGCCTCATTTCTTTTAAAAACAAACTGCAATCAATATGTCCAATTATCATGGCAGTAATATGGAATTATTGGAGTGTTACAATAGCAAACACTTCTTCTGAAACCTGCTGTGGGTGGGGGACGCGGATGAAAAATACACCCACGATATCGCCTGACTCTCGTGAGGGGCGACTAAAAGGGGCGACCAAGAGATGATAGAATTTGGAGTATGAGATTACCTGTGATTTGTAACATCACGCGAGGAACACCATGGGTCTACGTTACTTGCGATTAGTACCACTATGTGAGGAACACCATGGGTATGTGATTAGTATCATCGTGGGTTGATTACGATGGGTTTACAGTACCCGTGATTGGTGCCACTATATTATGTGGAAAATCATAGGTTTACCTTGTCTGTGGTTAGTACCACTATGTGAGGAACATCATGGGTCTGTGCTGCGCCTGTGATTGGTACTGGTATGTTAGGAACACTATAGGCCTGCATTGCCTGTGAGCAGTACGTTACCTGCGATTAGTCCCACTATGTGAGGAACATCCTGGGTCTGTGCTGCGCCTGCGGTTGGTACTGGTTATTTTAGGAACACTATAGGCCTGTGAGCAGTACGGTACCTGCGATTAGTCCCACTATGTGAGGAACACCGTGAGTCTACGTTACTTGTGATTACTGGCGCTACATGAGGAACACCATGGTTCTACTATATGAGCGATTTAGGAATTTGCTGTGGAACCAGTCCCTTGATAAATTCATACCACTGTTTTAAGTTATTTTGTGGGAAGGTGGGGCATTGCGGGTCGGATCTACTGATTGTTTTAAGTTCATTATCATAGTTCATAGTCTTCTTTTTGAATTCTAGTCAGTGAATGGATTTTGGAATTATTTTCAACTTTCAATATTGTGAGTTGTTTCAGCTGATTTTTTTAAATTCATACTTATTCATTTTCATTCCTCATCGCCATGTTTTGAATTCTGACCAGTGGATGAATTTTGAAGTTTTAGTTGTTCCTATAATTCGTCTTATCTCTTACCATTAAGGGCCGATGAATTAGATGTTATGCCCTTTGAACAGCAAGCAATATCAGGCATCAGCTTCTTCTAAACGGACATTTTGCAATTAAAAATACCTAAGAATTTTCATCGAATTTCTGTGGCACAAACGGGACTAAATTCTCTTGCGGGGCCGATGACCTTAGATGTTAGGCCCCTTTAAACAACAAGCATCATCATCATAATCATCATCAAATTCTCTTGCCATAATTTTTACTGAATATGACATCTCTTGCAAAAGGGTAAGGATAAAGAATGTTTAAAATGATGTTAGTTTGTATACATTTAACATATTATTTCATGTTTTGCAGTGTTGTACTACATTGCTTAACCGTCTTAATTGTATGTAATATTGTTTTCGTCAAAACTAATTGGAATTTTAATACAAAATTAATGATTTGGTAATGTTTGGCTTTGTTAGCGGGTTCAAACCCGGCAGAGGTAGTCGGATTTTTGAAGGGCGGAATAAAGTCCATTCGACACTCCATGTCGTTCGATGTTGGCATGTAAAAGATCTCTGGTGACACATTTGGTGTTCACCCGACAAAATTCATTAGAACTCAGCCATAGACGCCGAAGAGAGTTTTGGTTTACTCGGGCTGCCATCTAGTGGGCCTAGAGTAAAACGGAACATCAAAATTGATGAGCAGCCAGCCAGTTGGCGTCATATTGAAAATAAATGTCTGCACATGGTAGCTGAGGCCGAACGATTATTATTATTATTATTATTATTATTATTATTATTATTATTATTATTATTATTATTATTATTATTATTATTATTATTATTATTTTATTGGAGATGAAGATAAATACTTGGTAGGTAAAATGAAATGTCGTATGGCTTTTAGTGCCGGGATATCCCAGGACGGGTTCGGCTCGCCAAGTGCAGGTCTTTCTATTTGACTCCCGTAGGCGACCTGCGCGTCGTGATGAGGATGAAATGATGATGAAGACAACACATACACCCAGCCCCAGTGCCATTGGAATTAACCAATTAATGTTAAAATCCCCGACCCGGCCGGGTATCGAACCCGGGACCATCTGAACTGAAGGCCAGTACGCTGACCGTTCAGCCAACGAGTCGGACACTTGGTAGGTAGTAATTGTCAAAGGGCTCAACTGCCTATAGGCCCATATAGAAACAACTGCAGACGCTTGAAATGTGGGCGTTTCACAGAATGTTGGAAGACCCCAATGGGTAGACCACGTCACCAACGAGGAGGTATTGCATCGTGCCCAGAAATCACGCGATGTATTAACCTTTTCAAAGCGAGTCAAAGTGGAGTATTTCGGTCACATCTTCCGAAATGACAAATACGAGCCTGATTCAATGGAAAATAATAGGCAGGGGCGGTGCGTGGTATTGTTGGAATGTTGCAAAACTCCCAATAATTTTACACTTCATTTGTAATTTTTTTCTATTTTTTAGGTTAATAAACCTAACATATATCCTAAAATATGTTAAAATTCGCCGTCTTTGGTCGCTCACTGCACTAATGTTGGTAACGGGCCAATAAACCCCGCCGGTTTCGAATCAAACTCATGGGGTTTGCTTTCCTGTGGCAACTCCCAAGCGGACAGCGTGGTGCAATGTAGTTTCAGCAGGGACGAGCCAAAACCTATATAGCATCAGGTAGCACGCCCGCCAGTATCGGTGTTAGGGAGTTGCAGGAGACCAGCAAGTCCCCCATCGAGAAAAAATTCCAATGTCCCCCTTATATTGCGCCACTCTGCGGAGGTGACTTCATTCCTGCTTTCTCTCCTCTCGCAAAGGTAATTTCTTTTCTCTATTTACAATGTTTATGTCGCACCGACGTGGATAGGTCTTACGGCGACGATGGGTTAGGAAAGGGATAAGAGTGGGCAGGAAGCCGCCGTGGCCTTAAATAAGATACAGCCTCAGCATTTGCCTGGTATGAAAATGGGAAATCACGGAAAAACATCTTCAGGGCTCCCGACAGTGGGATTCGAACCCACTATCTCCCGAATGCAAGCTCAGAGCTAAACGACCGTATGCACGGCCAACTCGCTCGGTAATTTCTTTCCACGGTATACCAGACTATCCACAATGTTACAAACACTTTGTTTCAATGAAAGCAGGAGGGCAAATTTTCAATTCAAGTGAGGCAAGAATAACTGTAGGGTTGTTGTACTGTATAATTTTGATTCTTAATTCCTATGTTTTAGTTGCCGGATGTATTTCAGTTTTAGTAGGAATATAGTTCATTATTAAACTATAATAGAGTTTCTTGTCATTTCGGTAAGCTTCTCATATAAAAATGTGACATTGAATTTTTTGGTACAACACCCAGTTTCAGATACCACCAGCCGCCACTGATAGAAGGTAACGTACGAGGAGAACTTCGACATGTGCGGGGAAGATTATTCTTGACGCCGAACCTCCGGCAGTGGCTCGACATGTTCAAGACGAAAGCCATAATTTTGGAAACACGAAATAGAGGAAGTTTCTTCGTGACGGTCACAAATTTCCTTTGAGGAGACAGCACCTGAAGGAGAAGAAGAAGAAGAATACGTTTTTGAGTCAGAATATTTTTTTACAGATGGACCCCGTTATTGGTAGTTTCCTACGTCAAAATAATATAGCTTCGCTATTGACATGGTTGTGGACATACAAATTGAGGAGCAGATCGTTTCTTGTAACATGACAAATAAACAGTCAAGCAGTTACTCTGAAGGAGCCATAAAAGAAAGCTGACTGGAACTGGAATAACACCGCTCCATTTGCAGCAATTTGTCCGTATCAGATGTCAGGGTGTCCGTTCTAAGACGCATATCGGATTATAAACATTAATCACTCAAGATCGTTTTGCTATTTAATTATTCTCACCTCACAAGTTAATGTTCGTTGGGCGTTGCCAAGCATGCTAACGGATTTAGTTGTTTACATGTAAAATGATGATAAAACTATAGTTACGACAGATAAATTTTCCCTTTCAAGATGGAAGTTTTCAACCATCATTATCGTTTCATTTTCAACGTCGAATTCAGTGATGTATTCGTATAATCGTTCTCCTTCTGTTTTCACGAAACTACCATTTGAGGGTGATTAAATGTTACAATATGTCACTGAAGAAAAGTATTAAGGATTCAGATAACGCAGCGTATTGATATTCCAATTCTCATATTATTATTATTATTATTATTATTATTATTATTATTATTATTATTATTATTATTATTTCTTCATTATCCCCATTCAAAGAGCGCGTTTGAACTTGTTCGATGGCCTGATGGCTTTCGCCTTCTTATCCTTCAAAACTTTTCATAAATGCACTGTGTTGCATCTTGCGTTCTGTGGACCACTTTCTACCAGTTTCCTTTATAGGTTTCTCCGCGAATGTGTGTTTTGCTGCTATTGTACTAAAGGCTCCACGATATTCTATGATGTCGTCCGTGATTTTCATTTATTGGAGTCCGACTTAGTTTCTATTAGCCAGTTCATTTGGACCTCCTTTGAGTGTGAGTCTGTTGCTGTCCATTCTATAGATATGGCCATAGAATTGCAGGTGTCTTTTGCGTACGGTATCAGTGAACCTTAATCTCCACTTAATCAACATTATCATACATTTTCGGGAGAATTTTAATTTCTTACTGTTTATTATTATTATTATTATTATTATTATTATTATTATTATTATTATTATTATTATTATTATACCTGAGACTTTTTTTTTTTCAATTCATTGATTTCAGAACTTTGCGCTAATTTTGTCCGATTCTTTGGCCGTATGCCCCAACTGACGCCAACCCTATATGGGGGAAAGTATTGAGTATTGATATAATCACCGGCCAAATGCCCGATGACGTTACGGAGAGCTTGGCAGCACATTCGCTTGACAACGAACAGGGAGGGAGTAGTGCGTAAAAATATGCATTGGAGGCGGAACTGTGCGTTTTTAACTCCAGTAAAATTACAAGTGTGTGGTTAAAAGTCCAAATTTAACCAGAAAGGATATTAAATGTTAGAAAATACTCCGCATGTCGATAACGTACTGCACCCATATCCCGAATCCGTGCAAGGGTGCAGTACTTTTTGTACCGAAAAAGGAGTAATCTTATTCTCCTTCCTCTGTAAACTGTGGTGTGCGTGTGTATTTGGCCCCCTTTTATGGCTGGATGCCCATCCTGACGCCAACCCTATACGGAGGGATGTAATCACTACTGCGTGTTTCTGTGGTGGTTGGTAGTGTAATGTGCCGTCTGAATATGAAGAGGAAAGTGTTGTGATAAATACCCAGTCCCCGAGGCAGAAGGATTAATCAGACGCGATTAAAATCCACAACCCGGCAAAGAATCAAATCCGGGACCCTCTGAGCCGAAGGCCTCAAAGCTAACCAATCTTTCAGTGAGTCGGACATTGAGTCGGTTACAAATAAAACCACCCTTATACACAGAAGTGTACAAACATACCTAATTACAGCCGAGCTGAGTTGCTCAGATGTTTAAGGCACTGGCCTTCTGACCCAACTTGGCAGGTTCGGTCCAGGCTCAGTCCGGTGGTATTTGAAAGTGCTCAAATAGGCCTACGTCAGCCTCGTGTCGGTATCCCGCGGGACAAAATTCTGGCACCTCGGCGTCTCCGAAAACCGTCATGGTGGGACATCAAAACCAAGAACATTATTATTATTATTATTATTATTATTATTATTATTATTATTATTATTATTATTATTATTATTATTATTTCTCGTCCATCGGTAGAATATTCTCGTTAATAGTGATTTTGGATGAAGTATTAGAAGTGTAGTCCTAAATAACATTCTAATATTTGTTATTGAAAATTAAACCTCTAAATAATTGTTCGTTCTCTTTACAGGTAAGCTTGACTTCAACATCAAAATATCAACCTTTCATCAGAAACGGTAAGATTCCACTTAGAAAAATCTAAATATGCAATATCTTTTTTGTGTCTACGGTAGTGTACGTTTTTGTAGAGATCGTTGAAATCTATTTACTCTTTCTTACTGCTTGCTGATACAACCAGCAATTCGTTATATTAGCCCCAAGCCTTAACTTCTTCTGTTTCCAATTCTTTCTCTTCTTCGTATCATCTTAACTACAAAATCGACCAATGGTCTATTTCGAAAAGGTGCTTAAGAACATAGGCCTAAATCAGGTTTATAGTGATGTACATTTAGACAAATTAAGCCATTTTTAACACTTAAATTAGATATACGTTTACTTGATGTGTTTATTTGACGGCGACAGGACAAGCGAATGACACTGTCACTGGCTTCTCACTTAAGTGGCTGCGCTTTGAATGCGGACCAATTCATACAGCATTTTTGAAATATTGAGCTACGATCCATTCGTTCAAATTCCACTGAAAACTGGAATTCTCGTGGCTATAATCACCTTATCAAACAATCTGTCAGTGTCGGAATTCAGATACTTAAGAAAAAAATAGTCATCTCTTTCCCCGTTCCCCAGAAATAATTCTCCATGTTTGTAAATTGACTGTAGATTTTGATAATTGCTATGGCAGCAACAATAGTCCACATATCAAACAGATTGGAGGGTGTGAAGTTGTACATCAGTATGTATACCTAGGCTCCTTACTATCCAATTCTGGTGGTTCCAAAGATGAAATAAAGCGCAGAATAGAAACAGCAAAGGTAGCAATGATCCGTCTGCGGAAGATCTGGAAAGATAACAACATCACCATTAAGACAAAAAAGAAGCTCGTTGAATCTCTAGTCTTCTCAGTCTTCTTGTATGGCGCAGAGACGTGGACCATCCTCAAAAGGTGATCGTGAACGGATAGAAAGCTTTGAAATGTGGTACTGGAGGAAAATGTTAAGGATTCCTTGGACAGCTCATCGCACGAACACATCACCATTAAGACAAAAAAGAAGCTCGTTGAATCTCTAGTCTTCTCAGTCTTCTTGTATGGCGCAGAGACGTGGACCATCCTCAGATAAAAGTTCGTCTATCGTGTAAGGTCTCTCAACGAATTGTACGCTACTTTGGACATATAATGCGCCGAGATGGTAGTCTACAAAAGCTGGTTGTTGAGGGCAAAGTCCAGGGAACCAGACAACGAGGACGAATACCAACGCGATGGATTGACATGGTGAACGGCCCCCTACAGTGTTCTCTCAGAGTAACCACATTGAAAGCTTTAGATAGGGAAGAATGGCGGAGTATGGTTCATCGGCTAGAGGGCTGAATATTATGATAGTCACGACGCCTCAGTCATGAGGCAAAACGAAGAAGAAGAAGAAAAAGAAGAAGAAGAAGAAGATGATGGCACTTTCAGTTGTATGGAATCCGAACCATTGGACTGCGACCTTCCACTTCAAAGATCGCATGTTATTTGGACGGTAATCGAAATGCGTGATAAAAAATGAAATGGCATATGGCTTTTAGTGCCGGGAGTGTCCGAGGATATGCTCGGCTTGCCAGGTGCAGGTCTATTGATGTCATGCCCGTAGGCGACCTACGGGTCATGATGAGGATGAAGTAATGACGAAGACGACACATACACCCAGTCCCCGTGCCAGAAAAATTAACCAATGATGGTTAAAATTCTAGACCCTGTTGGGAATCGAAACCGGGCGCCCAGTGACCAAAAGCCAGCACGCCAACCATTCAGTCATGGAATCGGACGAAGTGAGTGATGAAGCCATCTCACTATCAACGCCCATCCATCATTGCAATAAATATAACTTAGTGACTGGTCTTCTCTTTGATCATAGCGTACCATCCCTGTATTTTCCTGTATTGTCGAGAACACTAGAAACTGCTCAGAAAATTGCAAGGACTCACTAGTTCCACTACAATTTTTAAGTAATAGGCTGGAAATCTAATATATTCATATTGTACGTCTCAATAGCAAAGGCATTACTATAAATAAATAAATAAATAAATAAATAAATAAATAAATAAATAAATAAATAAATAAATAAATAAATAAATAAATAAATAAATGTGCGGCTCTGTGGTGTAGTGGTTAGTGTGATTAGCTGCCAACCCCAGAGGCCCGTGTTCGATTCTCGGCTCTGCTACGAAATTTGAAAAGTGGTACGAGGGCTGGAACGGGGTCCACTCAGCCTCGGGAGGTCAACTGAGTAGAGGTGGGTTCGATTCCTACCTCAGCCATCCTGGAAGTGGTTTTCCGTGGTTTCCCACTTCTCCTCCAGACAAATGCCGGGATGGTACCTAACTTAAGGCCACGGCGACTTCCTTCCCTCTTACTTGTCTATCCCTTCCAATCATCCCATCCCCCACCAAGGCCCCTGTTCAGCATAGCAGGTGAGCCCGCCTGGGCGAGGTACTGGACATCCTCCCCAGTTGTATCCCCTGACCCAATGTCTCACGCTCCAGGACACTGCCCTTGAGGCGATAGAGGTGGGATCCCTTGCTGAGTCCGAGGGAAAAACCGACCCTGAAGGGTAAACAGATTAAGAAAAAATAAATAAAAGATAAATAAATAAATAAATAAATAAATAAATAAATAAATAAATAAATAAATAAATAACAATGGGAAATAATTTAATAACAATTTTAATGCTTACTAAATTTCCCTCTACAGGCCTTGTGGTTTGGTGGGCCTTCCTATATCATAACCTGATATTCGTCCTACTACTAATAACAGTAATAAAGACTAGCTAAAACAAACATAAATAACTGTAGAAATTAAACACGCTCATTTGCTACCGATCTGAGCCGTGATCGAACCCTCAATCACGGAAACAGATGGTGAACAACTAACCGACTGTGACTTTCGGGGGTATCCCAATCAATTGGCCTCCAGGCCGATGACTCGACAGACAGGCAAATCTGATGTTCAATTTGTCACTATGTCTTAAAGGAAGATACAAGCATAGTGTTAGTAAAATATACACACATAAAACATCTTTTAAGTTACAACATGGCATAAGTTTCCAGACTAGCGGAGCGGACAGCCACATGCCGAGGAATATCGGGCTCGGAGTCAATATCAAGGTAGCGTTTGGGTCCCGAAATACGACTGGTAATCGATATTCATATTTTAGTGGGCTCTTACGAGGTACGAGAGTGTTCTTGTACTTGCTGAACTACGCTATTTGATATGACTGCAATATAACAGAGAAGGAAATGACAGTTCAGAGACAAAAGATCCCCTTCCCTTTCTGTGTTATAATCCTGCAGTCAACTTCTATTGTATGTCTGGCGCCAGTAAGCCAATACATGGTCTGGTGTAAACGAATAGTAGGGGGTTAAGTATTGCTTCCCTGTTATTAGATTTCCCCCATGCTCTCCCAGTTTCCGAGAAAGAGCAATATTCATTGCTAAGTAACTGAAAACATAGTAGTATGGCATTGCTGTGAAGTTGTAGGGTGGTTGTTATTTCTATTACGCCCCACGAACATATTTCGTGATTATCGTCATCACATTCTTAGTTTGTATTTTATAACTGAAATAATAATAATAATAATAATAATAATAATAATAATAATAATAATAATAATAATTGCTTTTTGTCGCACCGACACAGATAGATCATACGGCGACGTTGGGATAGGAAAGGATTAGGAGTGGAAAGGAAGCGGCTGTGGCCATAAATCCTCCTGAGGCCCAGAACATTTCTCTTCCGGTCAAATGTAATGTGTATATTTCTTTAACAGTGTCTAGGTGGGAGACAGTGAAGTGAGAAGCATATCACATCAAGGTAAATGAATTCCCAAAAAAATAGAACACCAACAAAAGGTCAATTTTTATTTATTATTATTATTTATTCTTTGCGTTTAGGCCATCTGTGGACCACGGCGCTTGTGTTCTAGTTGTGTTTTTGTCTTCGTCTGCCCCTTTTAGCATACTGGATTGTGTTCTTAGTATCCTCTTGAGCCTTCCTGTTGGCCCAGTATTCCTTCATTTTCTCGCTGAATTCTTTCCTGCGCTCCTCTGACCAATTCCCGGCTCCTTTGTGGCTAGCTGATGTAAGGGATGTTAGGAAAGGTTTAGTTTTGACCATTAAACGGTATGCATTTCTGTCAGTAATGGCGGCTTGATTAATATTAAGCTCTGCAAGATCTTTGTCCATTTGTTTCGTCCAGGGGAATCCAGTAGCTTTGCCTTTGTTAGCAACCTTGAAGATCTTATGGGATAATCTATTAGGATCCATTCTGTATGGGTGTCCATAGAAAGTCGGACGTTTTCTCCTGATGGCATCTATGAGGTTTTCTTGATGCTGGTAGAGCTCATTGTTGGGTTTGTACCATCGCCTTCCATCTGGTAGGATCCTTGGCCCTATTATTCTTCTCAGGAATTTCCGTTCTTGCACTTCCAGGGCTCTCAGTGGTTTTTTTTTAGTTAGGGATAGGCATTCTGCTGCATAGAGGACTGATGGTCTGACTACTGCATTATAGTGTCTCAGTTTTACATTCTTTGATAAATGCTTTGAGGCATACAGTTTTCTGCAGGCATGGTAGGCCTTGTCTAATTTGATTCTCCTTTGTTCAAGAGCCATCGTTTCACGTAGGTCCTCCGATACCCACTCTCCGAGGTACTTCACATTTTTAGCTCTCTTGATGTGTTTTGTATCACTGACTCCCATTGTTGTAGGGGCATCTTTGATGTTGGTCATAAACTCAGTCTTTCCAATGTTGATCATGAGGCACGCTTTAGCTGCAATAGAATGCAGTGTTTGAAGCTGCATAGTGGCCTCATGCATGTCGTTTGCTAATAAAGTAAGGTCATCAGCAAAGGCCAGGCATGGAATCCTCAGGTTGTCTGATTTAAACCCCATTCTTAATCCGGTGTTCTCAGGTAATGACCTGGTCCATTCTCTTATGATCTTTTCCAGGACACAGTTAAATAATATGCATGAGATACCATCTCCTTGCCTCACCCCTGTTTTGATTGTGAAGCTCTCTGATAATTGACCTCTAAACTTAACTTTGGAAGTGGTGTTCTGCAGGGTGGCTTGCACCAACCTATTAATTTTTTCGTTTAGTCCCAGTTCTCTTAAGGTGTTAAGGAGTGTGATCCTATCCACGGAGTCGTATGCCTTCTGGAAGTCGACAAAGATAGCTACCCACTGTCGGCATCTTTTCTTGCTATAATGAAGGATGGTCTTCAGATTTTGTATCTGTTCAGCACAAGACCTTGCAGTTCTGAACCCTGCTTGATATTCTTCTAATTCTTTATCCAGTTGTCTTGTTATGTGCTGTTCCAGAATCTTGGAAAAGACTTTATACGATACTGAAAGGAGTGATATTCCTCTGTAGTTGCTGGGATCTGTTTTGCTTCCCTTCTTGTGGACTGGATGGATAGCAGCTGATGTCCAATCATCTGGGAGCCTTTCCTTAGCCCATATGTCCAGGATTACTTTGTGTATGTGCCTGAATGTTTGCTCACCAGCTTGTTTCAACATTTCTGCCACTATTCCGTCTTCTCCAGGAGCTTTGCTGTTCTTGAGAAGTTGAATGGTCTTTCTTACTTCTTCATAGGTGGGAGGAGGGATGTTTTTTACGGGATATTCCATTTTTAAACAGTGTCCTTTTAAAAGGACACCAGGCCTCAGGAGGTTAAGGTACAGCCTGGTGTGAAAATGGGAAATTACGAAAAGCCATTTTCAGGCCTGCTGATAGAGCGGTTCGAACTTGCTATCTCCCTAATGCAAGCTCACAGCTGCGCTCTACTAACCGCACGGCCAACCCACTCAGTAGTCTAATAATAATAATAATAATAATAATAATAATAATAATAATCATAATAATAATAATAATGAAGAAGAAGAATGAAAACCTACAACCTGTTTTCCAGTCAATGACCGGGTCAGGGATAGGATGAATGAAGCCCCCAACTTGCGGCGAGGATAGGAATTGTGCCGACTGCCGAGGCTGGTTGCACTGCTCTGGGGCAATGATTAATGACTGACGGATGTAATGAAATAATAGAAGAGAATGTCGCTTTGTCCAGCTTTATTATTATTTAATGTCCACCTCTATGGCTGAATAATCAGCGTACAGCTCATCGAATTAGATGCCCCGGGCTCACTTCCTGACCAGGTTGATGATTTGAACTCCATATTGTTATTTTTTTTTTTAGATTCGTCTTACTACATATCTACATACAACACATTAAACTACAAACCAACATGTAAGTACGCTCTGTTGGGTATATTTGACCTCTAGTTCGGGGGATGATGGGTTCGAATCCCACCGTCGCAGTGTGCAATTTCTTTTTACAGTCGACAACATTGATTTTCACCGCATGCAAAACTACATGCATGTATTATTTATTTCCATGCCTTCCACATACAAAAATCTGTCATTTAATAACACATGCAGATCTGTTAACAATGTGAACTTCACTGCGACTAACTAATAACAACGAGCGAGCGAAGCAGTTGGGGTTTGTGTATGCTATTTAGTCATAACGAATAGCTGACGAGGACGTAAAAGTCATGGATCCCAACATTCCTTATGCAGTCAAGAAGTCGAAAAATTATTTCTGTCCAGCTAGATCGGGAAGGTGAACCCCAATTAAGGCCGGCTGCTACGTAACCAATCCGAGCCACTTCCCTCTCCTACTTCGTCGAAAACCTTCTGTGTGTTATTATTATTATTATTATTATTATTATTATTATTATTATTATTAAGCTCGCAATACTGAATGCATCCATGCAAATAGTGTTGGCGTCAAGAAAGGCATCCGTTTGTAAAACTGGGTTAAATATGGACATATCGCGACCCAAATAAATACGAACAGGCTGGGAAGTAGACGAAGAATAATATTCCTTTAACGTTCCTTCAATTGTCACAAATTCTATGAAAAGCCAACCCATCCTCCCCCATAAAGATCGTGACTCCTGCTGAACCCGAAGGTCTACAGATTACGAGATAACATGTGGTCGGCAAAACAAATTCTCTCTGCCACGGTTCTTGTATTTCTACATCAGGGTCACTACCTCACAGTCAGATAGCTCCTCAAGTGTTCCATGTAGGCTGAGTGACCTCGAACAAGCTCTTGGATTCAAGAAAAAATCGCTAACCTTGTCAGGATTCGAACCCGGGGTTTCAGGTAAAGGCTAGGAAAGCTACTCCTAGACCGTAACGCTGGCATCAGACGCCAATGTTCAGAATATTGTGCGGTGGAATTTTCTTAACGTGCTGGAAAGATTTCGCACTTCAGTACCCTCAAATACCACCATGTTCACCCAGAGTCGGGACCGCTAGGAAGGAATGAAAAGAACTAACTGATTATACTGAAGATTAAAATATTATCTCAGAGACTGTGTATTTCTAAACATTTGAGAGCACTGTTTCCGGAATATTTTTCTGGAACGAGGTCGGTGAATTCCTTGACAGTTCGTACTTCAGAGTAGTTCACAGATGTATTCGTATTCATGGATGGAACCAGTCAACTGACTGGCATGTTTCCTGTCTTCTCCTTGTGCCCATCTTATATTAAAATATGTCTTGAGTATGCTCTAAAAGGGTTACTGGATCATTTATAATACTAGGGCTCTTTGTTTCCTTGAGATAGTGCAGAGAATTTTCACTTTACGAGTCTTTAAGGTTAGACAGCATAGTCAGTAGCTCGGTTAAAACACATCTCTTCCGTTCTAGATCTGGTGGCTTTGCTGTTTGACTCCTGAGAACAACAGCCAGCATCAGCATCCTTTTCTTTCCCTCCATGTCTTCTGTCACCATCTGCATTTTATATTCCACAGTAATCCCGAACCCCAACTTGGCAGGTTCGATTCTGGTTCAGTCCAGTGGTATTTGAAGGTACCCAAAAAGTCAGTCTCGTGTCGGTAGATTTACTGGCACGTAAGAGAACTCCTCCGGTACTATATTCCGGCACCTCGTCGCCTCCAAATACCGTAAACGTAGTTAGTGGGACGTAAAGCCAATAAGGTTATTGTTATTATTATTTTAAATTTGTTTCACTCCTCTGTGAACCAGCCAACTGTTTCCTTTAGCTTGAATGTTTGCCCAGTATTCCCTCATGCGTTTTCGGTAGGCATATTTTCGTTCTTCTGTTATGTTGCCTGTTCTCAGCTTAGGCTTCACCTGGAAAGCTTCATGAAATCAGAGTTTCTTCTTGAGACGACTACATTTCTGGATGTCTCCATTTGTGATACTCGCTTCTTGGAAATCGTTTTCCACCTCTATGACCCAAATATCCCTCGTTTTCTTATTTAGAACATAGGGAAAGATGCGATTGCTCAGTCTTTCCGTGTTCATTCGTGTTATGGGCTCATAATGTAATCCTCCTCTTTCGAATCTTATCCGGTATATTTCCGCATGTGTATATAGCTCCGGATTGTGCCTTCTCTTTTTTGCACCATTCTTCTTGACTGGAGCTAGGATCTTTCTCAGGGTCCTTTAAGCTTCTCGTTTATCAGCCAGTCCCTTTCTATTTGTTACAAGGGATTCTGACGCATACAGAGCTTCCGTATAGTTTTTAGGTGTTTGTTTCTGCTTCATGAAGCAATCTATAGTCGCAATAATTCAGAGATTCCGGAGAGCTTTTATGTGCTTGTTGCCGGTTCATGTAGCAGTCTATAGTCGCAAGAAAAGGCGAGATTCGATCAGTGAATCACGAGGTTGTGAAGCGGAGAGTTAGCTCGTGCGAAGCGTTCATTGCGGGAATGTTCCGCTGATATTCTGAAGCACACTTGAAATACTAAAATCCCCTTTTCCCATACTTAGATGGGTGTTTCACCGCGTAATTTGATCCAGTGAGAGTTCTTGCTATAACATATATTGAAAATGGACGAAATGGCTGACATGGTCACCCTGTGGCTGTGAGGCAACTACACAATCGTCTGAAATTGGTACCTATAAAGCTGACTTGTCGGACCAATGAGAGATTCATCACTGCTGAGTACTTGAAGAGTTATTAAGATCACGAAAAATGACCAAAACACAAGTATTTCAACGTAAGCAGCAAGAGATATTAACTTACCCGAGCTCGTTATTCATATAATTCAACCTGGTAATTTTACAACTCCAAAGGAATAAAATACCACTCATGGTCAGGAAATATGAACTTTAGCAGTTGTTGAACTCCACGAAAATTAAGAAAAATGTTACCAAAATGGGAGCTAAAAGACGACTACAAGATGTATCAGAAAGTGGGGCCTATTCCCTTTATAGCAGCAGGACAGATAACTGTAAATCACTAATTTTAATATTAACGGGGAAGAAGTTGTGAGTTTTTTTTGCCTTAGAGATCAAATTAAATGACACAGACTTTATTTGTATATTTGTTGGTAATTAAATAATGGGCTCAGTAGGAAATGGTCATGAACTGTGTACGTACCCCTGGAGGTCAAGAGAGGAATCTACAAGAAGAATTACAGTCTGGCTGATGTTGAGATTAAAACCACTTGTCATCCCAATCGATTTACCCCGGTCCAGTCTTAAATTCTAAACCGTGCCAAAATTGAATCCAAGACAACCAGATGAGCTGTTACTTTAGATCAAGGTGAGGAATTTCATCACCTTAGACGACTCTTTCGTTCTTATGGAATTGTTTATTTCGTTATGATATCCACAGCACCTATATTTTTTCGTAAAATAGGAATCATGAAGACGTGATTTTTTTAAAAAAATTGAAAATACCTCATGAATTTCTTGGTATTATAATAATTCAATAATTTTGTCAGTAGAGTTATTGAAGTTAGAAGTTTATAGTGTATTTCGAGTTCATTTAACGATTGCGGCATTGGGATTAAATATAATTTATGTTATCTTCATAGGATGGGTACTAATAAGATACTCGTACATGCCGAGCCGAGTGGCTCAGACGCTTGAGCCTTCTGACCCCAACTTGGCAGGTTCTATCCTGGCTCAGTCCGGTGGCATTTGAAGGTACTCAAATACGTCAGCCTCGTGTCAGTACATTTAGTGTCACGTAAAAGAACTCTTGCGGGACTAAATTCCGGCACCTCGGCGTCTCCGAAAACCGTAAAAGAGTAGTTAGTGGGACGTAAAGCCAATAACATTATTATTATTATTATTAATAATAATAATAATAATAATAATCAAACATGTCCTTTCCTCATGGGCCGATGACCTTAGGTGTTAGGCCTCTTTAAACAACAAGCATCATCATCATCATCATCATCAACAACAACAACAACAACAACAACAACAACATTTCCTCATATCATATTTTAATAGCCTTCTCTTCTGTTCCTCATAAATGAGCAGTATTAAATGGTTTAATCACATTAAGTTCATGAAAATTATTATTTTTCAGAGCTCATGTTAAGAAGTTTATTTCTATAGCCAATAATACTGTACTAACGAATTATTAGGCAGTCATGAGAAAATGTGTGATAAACTTTGCACCTTTAATGACTATATATGATGATTTTTACTGACATTATTCAGTAAGGCTCAGTTAATAGGCTAAATTAGATTGTTAATATTTTTGTTTCGTTGTGATGGGTTTTCATACTATTTACTTTCGTTTGAATATGTGTAGAATTTTGAACATTATTGGAACGAACAATTACAGGTTTTATTCAAATTAGTAACAGTCCAATCATTTTTGTTTCCAAGAAATGTACTTATCATTCGATCGGGATACGCCAGTGACATGCCCCTTTTGATCACATTAAATAGGACTTTGTGAATCACATCTATTCACTGTAATGATATTAACCAAACAGTGATCTCACTAACTGGTGACCATAACGACCAATCATGTAATTTGTTAATGGTTGAATTAATTGAATGCATGAATATTCCACAGAATACAGTTTCATACTCGCCATGAATTTAGAATTTCCTGCAATGAGCTGGGCTATCCATCAAGTCCTTTTGAAATTCATACACGTTCACGTTTGTATTTACATATCAAAATACAAGCATGGGGCACTGATGCTTTAGCATTTAATGTTATTTAAATGCAGTGTTACTGTCTTTTATTAAATAAACAATGTTCTGGCATATGCTAAATATTGCAACATGATTTTATTTATATGCTCTAAATTAGGTCCTAATTTGACTAGTCCTTTCCTGTAAATGTGTTATTTTAAAATGTTTGTTGGACTTAAATACACTGACTGACAGAGCAAATGCAACACCAAAGAGGAGTGGTTCGAAAGGGATGAAAGTTGGGGAAAAAACAGAGTCGGCACGGAAGAATAATTGATGTTTATTTCAAACCGATATGCAGGTTACACAATGCGCACAGCATCGACTCAGTAGGATGTAGGACCACCGCGAGCGGCGATGCACGCAGAAACACGTCGAGGTACAGAGTCAATAAGAGTGCGGATGGTGTCCTGAGGGATGGTTCTCCATTCTCTGTCAACCATTTGCCACAGTTGGTCGTCCGTACGAGGCTGGGGCAGAGTTTGCAAACGGCGTCCAATGAGATCCCACACGTGTTCGATTGGTGAGAGATCAGGAGAGTACGCTGGCCACGGAAGCATCTGTACACCTCGTAGAGCCTGTTGGGAGATGCGAGCAGTGTGTAAGCGGGCATTATCCTGCTGAAACAGAGCATTGGGCAGCCCCTGAAGGTACGGGAGTGCCACCGGCCGCAGCACATGCTGCACGTAGCGGTGGGCATTCAACGTGCCTTGAATACGCACTAGAGGTGGCGTGGAATCATACGCAATAGCGCCCCAAACCATGATGCCGCGTTGTCTAGCGGTAGGGCGCTCCACAGTTACTGCCGGATTTGATCTTTCTCCACGCCGACGCCACACTCGTCTGCGGTGACTATCACTGACAGAACAGAAGCGTGACTCATCGGAGAACACGACGTTCCGCCATTCCCTCATCCCTCATCCAAGTCGCTCTAGCCCGGCACCATGCCAGGCGTGCACGTCTATGCTGTGGAGTCAATGGTAGTCTTCTGAGCGGACGCCGGGAGTGCAGGCCTCCTTCAACCAATCGACGGGAAATTGTTCTGGTCGATATTGGAACAGCCAGGGTGTCTTGCACATGCTGAAGAATGGCGGTTGACGTGGCGTGCGGGGCTGCCACCGCTTGGCGGCGGATGCGCCGATCCTCGCGTGCTGACGTCACTCGGGCTGCGCCTGGACCCCTCGCACGTGCCACATGTCCCTGCGCCAACCATCTTCGCCACAGGCGCTGCACCGTGGACACATCCCTATGGGTATCGGCTGCGATTTGACGAAGCGACCAACCTGCCCTTCTCAGCCCGATCACCATACCCCTCGTAAAGTCGTCTGTCTGCTGGAAATGCCTCCGTTGACGGCGGCCTGGCATTCTTAGCTATACACGTGTCCTGTGGCACACGACAACACGTTCTACAATGACTGTCGGCTGAGAAATCACGGTACGAAGTGGGCCATTCGCCAACGCCGTGTCCCATTTATCGTTCGCTACGTGCGCAGCACAGCGGCGCATTTCACATCATGAGGATACCTCAGTGAGGTCAGTCTACCCTGCAATTGGCATAAAGTTCTGACCACTCCTTCTTGGTGTTGCATTTGCTCTGTCAGTCAGTGTACTTCATGTAACATTACAGTACTGCAGATGTTGTGTCTGAAAGGCTATGCCCGTCTCCTTGGATAATTGGTCGACGTAATGCCGTTTGGTTCAAACGTTCCCGTGTACGGTTCCCGACTTGGCCTTGGATTTTATCAGGATCTGGTTATTTCCTCCGGCTTGGGGGCTGGGTATTTGTGTTCGTTTCAATACAAAGCACCACTCTACCAAACATCACTGAATCAAGCAACAGTGAATACATACGTGCACACTGGGTTTGCATGAAGACAGGCTGGGTTTAATCACTATTTAGCGTCGAGCTCATTTATGATCTGTAAATTCATATGGATTAGGTATAGCTTGAGATGCAATATACTTAACAAAGAAATAGGTCAGTAGGTTTCTAACATCAACTGAATGGCCCTGTGAATTTTGTTCAAAGTGAGCGAAATATCATTACATGAATTGTAATGTTGGCCTCCACCCCTAACATTGTTTTGCTGCTTATGATACCAAATAAACATAGTAAGTTAGTGGGGTAATAAATAAATAAATGAATAAATAAATAAATAAATAAACGCAGAGTGTCGGGCGGCAGAAAGCGAAAGGACCAAAGTGAGAGGTAACTTACATGGAGGTAATATATGGTAAGATTAAAAGGAGGCATGTTCAAATACCTGGGTGAATGGATCAAACTCAACGGACTGGATAAAGAGGCAAAGAAGGCAAGAGCCATAATATTAGATCTAGCCTACAAGCTAACACAACACAGGTATAAAAAACGGGGCAATATAAGGCCAAAATCCGACATAAGTCGGTAATTAAACCGGAAGGATTGCACGCTTCAGAGTGTCTGAATTTAAATAAAAATGGGGAGCTGCAAGAACTCGAAATGAAGGAGAGGAAGATTCTGAGGAAAATTCTGGGACTACAGAAGATTACTGATGGGACTTGGGAGAAAAGGAGGAATGAGAAGCTCCAGAAGTACACTGAAAAGTTCCGGGACGCAATGCGAAAACGAAGGCTGAAATACTACGGACACCCTGTAAGAATGGATGACAAACGGCAGACCAAAAGGATCTTCAGATACATCATGGGGTTAAAGGGCACCTCCAACTGGGTAGAAGAGCTAAATAAGGATGCGAAAGAAGTTCGAATTATCCACAATAGAAGTGAGTTCAGAAGAAGATCTGACAGTCTAAAATCTTCTAAAGAGAAACCACTAAAACGGAGGCCCTAACGGATGATTTACGAAGAGGAGAGAAAAATGAGAAGCGAAAAAATTGAAGATGTTTCGGGAAGAGAAGAAATGCCAAGAAGCCTCAAGTTATATGCGGTCCACAGACGGCCAACTTTGGAAAATAAATAAATAAATAAATAAATAAATAAATAAATAAATAAATAAATAAATAAATAAATAAATTTGAATAATTTACAGGTGTATTCTTGTCTTAAAAGTGTTCGATATGTTAATACGTATGGTATGGTGTATCACTCGGATCATTATTCAGGCATTACCGAAATCAAGAAGTGATTTCCTCGTATTTCTTACATCAGAACTGACCATGTAAACTTTCATTATAGGCCTAATTTCAAACCGTTTGAATGAAAATAATTTCTCTCGGCATTCGTGGGTTAAAAATAAAAATTGCGTCAAGTAAATGACAAACAAAACAAAGATATAGTTACCTAAAGTTAAGTACACGCTACTAAATTATCTTAATCCAGCCTTAAATTAGAGGTAGAATTGGAAATAAAACCAAGAAGATGCGTCAGAGAAGCTAGCATGCTGAACACTAAGCTACGGCTATCGAATTATATAATTAGGGGAATCAAAGCACAGACAACCTAAATAGAAGCCATAGATTTTTTCAATTTGCTTTACGTCGCTCATACACAGATAGTTCTTATGGCAACGATAGGATAGGAAAAGTCTAGGAGTGGGAATGAAGTGGCCGTGGCCTTCATTAAGGTACAGCCCCGGCATTTGCCTGGTGTGAAAATAGGAAACCAAAGGAAAACCATCTAGAACCCATAGAAAGGAGGAGCTTGGAACAAGTGCATCTGGAGCCACAGGCATCTCACAGTTTGTACGTCTCTGAGGAATATAAGATACACTGGAAGCGTAAACTGAATAATTATGGTCAAAAATCTGTTTCAAAAGAGATAGCTTGCGTTACCAGTAAATGAGTTATGGAATTCGCTTCTATCCCTTCGAAACAATGTTCAGTGTGTTAGTTGGCAGGCCTGGTAATAACGACCTAATGCACGTGCCCCCTTCTGGTCGATATGTAATATCTCACCTATTGAATATATCCAATGAGCGGGCGCACACCTTGACAGAACTGTGTAGCCACTTCGTACGCATTGACTTCGAGCTGCTATCAGAATACGACGTAAACATCACTTCAGATTGGGTCTGCCAGGTGTTCCGTATTATACGGGTTTTCCCATATTTGAAGGTCTGAAGTAATGACCCGTTTTAGAAGCATACAGAACACCCTGTTTTCCAATATTATTTTAAATAACTCACTTCTGCCATAGTTAAAATGATCTATTTACAGTAGCTTTTAATAAAGTAATACTTCAGCTTAAAAATTATAAACTGACCATTGCTGAAATTATGATTCAATGTCAAAATTGAAGTTCAAGTGAATTTGTAGAAAAGATTATAATTTCCTTTCAGAATGAATGAAGTTAAGTCTAACCTAAAGAGCTTTCACAGTGCTGCAATAAATTATCCGAATAAAGTTTAGACTATGGAGTGGGTATGTGGAAAACTGGGAGTGAAATTTCTAGATCCAATGGGTGGGTAGAGGACAGGGATCTGCGCTCAGATGGCCTTCATTTAAACCGCAGTGGTATGTATAAGCTAGGAAATGTATTTAGAAAGGTTATAGGCAGGTACATTCAGGGAAACGGGGTGATGTAGGGAGCAGTCTTAAGGGAACAGGGATCTGTAAATCAAGTGGGGATGACATAAAATGTTAGTATTGAACTGTAGAAGTATTGTAAAGCAAGGAATAGAATTAAGCAATTTAATCGATATATACTGTACATACAAGATATTGTAATAAAGCTGAAACATGGCTGTGAAATGGTATAATGATGCAGAATTTTCTCACGGAACTGGAGTGTGTATCGTAGAGATAGGGTGGGAATGGTAGGAGTGGGAGTATTAATTCTGGTGAAAGAAGAATTTGTAAGCTACGAAAAAGTTAAAGATGACAAACATGAAATTCTAGGTGTAAGCCTCATCTCTATAGATCATACGCAATTTGATGTTATTGGAGTGCACAGACCGGGAAAGGGTAGCGCTGACGCTGATTCGGAATTATTTGATAAAATAAACAACTATGTGGGAAACGATATGGAAAGGAACGTGATTGTAGTGGGTTATCTCAATTTACGAAATGTCAATTGGGAAGGTAATTCGAACGACAGGAAGCGCGACCAACAAATGGCAAATAATTTAATATGAGAAGGACAGCTGATTCAGAAAGTGATGGAACCAACAAGAGGGAAGAATATTCTGAACGTGGTGCTGTTAAAACCAGATGAGCTCTATAGAGAAACCGAAGTAATAGATGGTATTAGTGATCAAGAAGCTGTTTTGGTCGTAGCTAAAAATAAATTGTTTGTCGGTGCGACGTAAAGCCACTAGCAAAATAAATAAATAAATAAATAAATAAATAAATAAATAAATAAATTAAATAAATAAATAAATAAATAAATAAATAAATGTGATATAAAGAAAAGCCTTAAAAATATGACTATTAGGCAGTAGCATATGGCTTATAAAGCAGGGATGAGGGAGTTTATAAAATTAACTATAAACAGTGGAAAATGGTAAATAAGAATGTAACAGACTGTCGGATAGGTTTAAAGCAAATGCTGAGGAATGTCAAAACAGGTTTGTACCTTTAAAGGTGGTAAGGAATGGTAAAGACTAACTATATTATAACGGAGAAGTAAAGAGACTAAGAAATAGGTGCAGGTTAGAAAGAAATAGAGTTAGAAATGGCTGTGGAAGTAAGGAGAATTTGAAGGGACGTACTAGGAAATTGAATCTATCAAAGAAGTCAGCTAAGGTTAACATGACGGCAAGCATAATTGACAGACATCCAATTTTTTTTTGCAAAATGGAAAAGTGAGTGTGTATGCGAGAATTTTCAAAACGCAGTATGTAAAGATTTTGGTTACAAGGATAACGTCAAGATAGAGGGGGTGACTGATAATAAAGAAGTATTAAAATTTTCCTATGATAACAACATCTATATAAATAAAATCGTAATACAGTGTGTCTGTACATTGACTATTTCGGCACAATTTTCATTGATATCCGTTTCAGATGAAACAATGAGCATCTGCATATGTTTGATCTTTAGTTTCCTGAAGGTCCTAAATTATAACCTCCCTTTCTGCCCACAAATGAAGATTGCGGCACAATGTGGCAGACGAGCTAGAAAATTGAAATTTGTCAAAATTATAGCTTTTAGCCTGTAACCAACGGAAAACTTCCAAAATCTTTAAATTTTTTACTTTTTATCCCCGAAAAATATCGAAACATAGAGGCAGTTTTAATGACGGTGCTGACTTCGTTTCGAGGCATTTCGTGGTTAAACAGTAAGTACTATCACTAAACGGATGCTACAATCTCCGTTCAATTTGAAGTGATCTATAACTTTGGTCCTTATACGTTACATTATTTTCCATTTATGGACTGTAAGTTTTTTACAGGTTTTACAAGTATAATTCATAGTTTGAATCACTTATAGTAGAGACAGAATCATCAGATTCTACACAAACACTCGCCCATCCAGTAGCGTATGTGAGGTAAATGCTATGTTTTAAGCTGTCACATAATTATCCGAAAGATAATGTACTGTGAGAGAATCTTATCAAACTTTCTCCCTATTCAACGTCCCTAACTCAATCTGACTCATGAATAGATGAGATACGAGAAAATATCATAGGACCAGCCATTTAGACCGCTAAATGTGGCGTCTTATGGTACAATCCTTTTGTCGACATGACGTACCATTTAGCAGCAGTTAATCTGTAAATGAAGGTCTGCAATACTATAAACATGCATATACTTTCTTACGTCGATCTGCATCGTATATTCATTGATGTCTATTTGTAGCGATCTAGAAAGAGTGTGTCTGCTATTGTAGTGAGTACTTCCCACTTCAACTTTAACTGGTAGTGGCAATGCAGTCCTTCTCCAACTCCTGTGTAACTGGCATTAGTAAGAAGGGACTACCATTGTCATGAATAATTCACTTCTCGATTTTACTGGCAGAAGCCAAGTGAGCAGGGAATTTTATTCAAAACTCCGCTACCCTATTGATTTTGACTTTAGGCAAGGGTGCCCGCCATTATAAACAAATTTACCCATCTAAAATGTGACTGGCAACAGGCATAGTGGCCTGCTATTTTAATGGACACTCACCAACTCGGTGTGACTGGCAGTAAGCTGGCTTGCATTAGAAAAAGGGTCCTGTCATTCTAATGATAACAGCACAACTCAATTTTAATTTGCTGCAGGGAATGTGCCTGACATTATAATAAAAATATATAATAAATTTATAATAAACATTATGTAATGTGTCAAGAAATAGGAAAGGAGACCTGTCATTTTAACAGAAAGTCCCCAAACCGATTGTGACCGCGCAGTAGGCAACGAGGTCTGCCATTATAATGAAAACTTCCCAACTCGATTGTGAAAGGCAGTAGTCACGTGAGCCCGCCGTTATCGTCACAACACCGCAACTCACACTTTACGTTGAAAGCAACGTATTGCCCCCGTTATTCCCGACATGCTCAGCTGGAGAGCGAGAGTCCCAAGGGTGGACCGTTTGCCGACTGGCTTCGTTTATTTTTGAAGGCAGGGAAAGAGACAAGGATTAGAGACAATAAAACAAAAAGATTTCATTGCAAAGCCCATATTGTCGATAGTATAGTTTTTAATGGTACAGTCAAAGGTTCCACCTTTACAATACTAGAAATATATGTTTTATTAAGGTGACGGTAACAAGTGTCGGGGAATGTTTCGTCCTTTTTTTGGACATCATCAGCCGAAAATACATTGTCCGAATTTTAGCATGTATTCTAACTTGACGTATTCGAAAACCCGAATCTTATTTTAATGTGCATTTGTGACCTTGTCAATGTTACTCATCTTACAATATTATCGGCTGATAATGTCCGAAAAGGATGAAACATGTCCCTACACTTGTTAATGTCAACTTAATAAAACATAATGTTTTTAGTATTGTAAAGGTGGAACATTTGACTGTACCTTTAAAAATCTATGGTGAGACCAGTAGAATAGAACAAGAGCCAATGACAAGAGGCCATTGGTCCCTCTATGCTAGACACATCAAACAGAGGAACTGTGTTGTAGTTTGGTATACTTTGACTGTGGAAACTACCAACAAAATATTTGAACTTACTGACAGATTTTTAACACTAAAACTGAGCTTATTCTATTACAGCCTGGTGTTTGAAGCATTATCCACTGCCTCACTTTGTGTTATGAATGACACGTAAATAGCCTGTTCGCACAAACTAGCGGTGACATTGTCACGGTTAATCCCATTCTCCCCCGACAATGTCACCATGTAATGTGAAAATCAGGTTCCTGGCCCAGCTACAATGTTGTCTTCAAGAATGTAGTTTTGCGCTAGACTTATAGCTTGTTCCCAATGCCTTCACATTTTGGTTCACAAATAGAGGCATGTTGTTGTTGTTGTTTGAGTCATCAGTCCATAGACTGGTTTGATGCAGCTCTCCATGCCACCCTATCCTGCGCTAACCTTGTCATTTCGACGTAACTATTGCATCCTACATCTGCTCTAATCTGCTTGTCATATTTATACCTTGGTCTACGCCTACCGTTCTTACCACCTACACTTGCTTCAAAAAACCAACTGAACAAGTCCTGGGTGTCTCAAGATGTGTCCTATCATTTTATCTCTTCTTCTCGTCAATTTAGCCAAATCGATCTCCTCTCACCAATTCGTTTCAGTATCTCTTCATTCGTGATTCGATCTATCCATCTCACCTTCAGCATTCTTCTGTAACACCACATTTCAAAAGCTTCTATTCTCTTTCTTTCTGAACTAGTTATCGTCCATGTTTTACTTCCATACAATGCCACGCTCCACACGGAAGTCTTCAAAAACATCTTTCTAATTCCTGTATCAATGTTTGAAGTGAGAAAATTTCTTTTCTTAAGAAAGCTCTTCCTTGCTTGTGCTAGTCTGCATTTTATGTCCTCCTTACTTCTGCCATCGTTAGTTACTTTACTACCCGAGTAACAATATTCATCTACTTCCTTTAAGACTTCATTTCCTAATCTAATATTTCCTACATCACATGCCTTCGTTCGACTGCACTCCATTACTTTTGTTTTGGACTTATTTATTTTCATCTTGTACTCCTTACCCAATACTTCATTCCTACCATTCAGCAACTTCTCGAGATCTTCTGCAGTCTCAGATAAAATAACAATATCATCGGCAAATCTCAAGGTTTTGATTTCCTCTCCTTGGACTGTGATTCCCTTTCCAAATTTCTCCTTGATTTCCTTTACTGCCTGTTCTACATAAACATTGAAAAGGAGAGGGGACAAACTCCTGCCTTGCCCCACTCCTTTCTGGATTGCTGCTTCTTTTTCAAAGCCCTCGATTCTTATCACTGCAGACTGATTTTTATACAGATTGTAGATGATTCTTCGTTCTCGGTATCTGACCCCTATCATCTTCAGAATCATAAATAGCTTGGTCCAATCAACATTATCGAATGCCTTTTCTAGATCTACGAATGCCATGTACGTGGGCTTGTCCTCCTTGATTCGATCCTCTAAGATCAGACGTAAAATCAGGATTGCTTCACGTGTTCCTACATTTCTTCTGAAGCCAAATTGATCTTCTCCCAACTCAGCTTCAACTTGTTTTTCCATTCTTCTGTAAATAATACGTGTTAAAAGTTTGCAGGCATGAGATACTAAACTAATGGTGCGATAGTTTTCACACCTGTCAGCACCGGCTATCTTGGGAATAGGTATAACAACATTCTGCCGAAAATAGGATGGGACTTCACCTGACTCATACATCTTGCACTGAAATAACCTTGCCATGCTGGTTTCTCCTAAGGCAGTCAGCAATTCAGAGGGAACGTCATCAATTCCAGGTGCCTTGTTCCTATTTAGGTCACTCAC
The DNA here is from genome assembly GCF_040414725.1 of Anabrus simplex. Taxonomy (NCBI): domain Eukaryota; kingdom Metazoa; phylum Arthropoda; class Insecta; order Orthoptera; family Tettigoniidae; genus Anabrus; species Anabrus simplex. Next base: position 345,965,003 of record NC_090269.1, on the reverse strand, counting down.
AGCTCTGTCAAACTCTGATCTCAAAATAGGGTCTCCCATTTCTTCAGCATCAACAGCCTCTTCATGTTTCAGAACCAAATTATCTATATCTTTACCTTGATAAAACTGTTGGATATGTTCCTGCCATCTTTCTGCTTTGTCTTCTTTCCCTAGAAGTGGCTTTCCATCTGAGCTCTTAATGTTCATACACCTAGATTTCTTTTCTCCAAAGGTTTCCTTGATTTTCCTGTATGCAACATCTACCTTTCCCAGGACCATACAGCCTTCGACATCCTTGCACTTCTCCTTCAGCCATTCTTCCTTAGCTACCTTGCACTTTCTAACCACTTGATTCTTTAATCGCCTGTATTCTTTTCTTCCCTCTTCATTTCTAGCATTCTTGTATTTTCGTCGTTCATCAATCAGGTCTAGTATCTCCTGAGTTATCCACTGATCCTTAGTTGATCTTTTATTCCTTCCTAACATTTCTTCAGCAGCCCTACTAACTTCATTTTTCATGACTCTCCACTCTTCTTCTATAGTGTTTCCTTCAGCCTTTTCATTTAGCCCTTGTGCAACATGTTCCTTGAAACAATCCCTCACACTCTTTTCTTTCAACTTGTCTAGATCCCATCTTTTTGCATTCTTTCCTTTCTTCAATTTCTTCAACTTCAGATGGCATTTCATGACCAACAAGTTGTGGTCAGAGTCCACGTCTGCTCCTGGGAAAGTTTTGCAATCCAACACCTGGTTTCTGAGTCTCTGTTCAGTGCAGAATTCAACCAGCCGACTTCCTCTTTCGTTCCTTTGTCCCAATTCAAATTCTCCTACAGTACTACCTTCTCTTCCTTGGCCTACCACTGCATTCCAGTCTCCCATCACAATTAGATACTCGTCACCTTTTACATATTGTATTAAATCTTCTATCTCCTCATATATTCTTTCGATTTCTTCATCATTCGCTGAACTAGTAGTCATATAGACCTGCACTATTGTGGTGGGCATTGGTTTCGTGTCTATCTCGACGACAATCATTCTTTCACTATACTGGTCGTATTAGCTTACCCGCTGCCCTATTTTCTTATTTCCACGAACCTGCTACGCAGGCGTAGCAGGGGGAGAGGTGATACTCCCACGTGGCGCGTCCCAGGTGGCGGATAGGGGGGTCCTAACCGGCTTGCCGGCGGACTAGAGGGAAATAAAATACCTCTCGCGGACCAAACACACACCCCCTGTGGGTGGGGGAGGCTGACGAATAATACACCCACGGTACCCCCTGCCTGTCGTGCGAGGCGACTAAAAGGGGCGACCAAGGGATGAATGAATTAGAACCATGAAACTACTCTTGATTCGTACCATCATGCGGGGAACACCATGCGTTGCATGTACTTGCGAGTAGTATCACTAATATGGTACGAAATATGTTTGTGATTCGTTGCAGTAAAAAGCCTGGCCTGGTGGATTCCAGTACCCGTGCGTTGTACCCATGTGGGCAACACCGCGGGTCTGGGCGTAGCCTGTGAGTTGTACCACTATATGAGCGACACCGTGGGTCTGCGTTGCCTGTGATTAGTACTCACTATGTGCGGAACACCACGGGGCCCTTGGGACCGGCACCCGTGACTAGTACCCTAGGTGCGGAAACTCATCGGTTTGCGTTGGCTGTAAGTGACGCCATTGTGTGCGAAACACCATAGGTCTGCGTTACCTGTACGAAGTACAATACTTGTGAGTAGTACCATCTTTTGTGGAACACCGTGAGTCTTCGCTACTTCTGATTAATACCCCAACATGACACATACCATGGTTCTATTTTACTCGCGACATGTACCATTCTGTGGGGCCTTAGACGTGGATTTTGCACACCCTTTAGACACCAAGCATCATTGTGCTTTGTAAGTGGTTCCTTGGTCGGTAACAATGTTATTTTCGATCTGCATTGAGTCCGCTCCACTGGTTTTTGTTTGTTTGTTTTGTTTTGTGTTTTGTTGGGTTCCTGTCCATCCATTCATTCATTCTTCATGATATTTTATTTTTATTTTGGTCAGTGGATGCCTTTGAATTTTTTGTTCGTTCATTTCGTACCATTAGGGGCCGATGACCTTCGATGTTAGGCCCCTTAAAACAACAAGCATCATCATCATCATCATTTTCTTATTCATTATTAAGCCAACTCCTGCATTTCCCCTGTTTGATTTTGTGTTGATAATTCGGTAGTCGCCTGACCAAAAATCTTGTTCTTCCTGCCAACGTACTTCACTTATACCAACTACATCTAACTTTAGCCTATCCATCTCCCTTTTCAGATTCTCTAACCTACCACAACGATTCAAACTTCTACCATTCCACGTTCCGACTCACAGAATGTCAGCATCCATCTTCCTGATGATCGCTCCCTCTCGTGTAGTCCCCACCCGGAGATCCGAATGGGGGACTAGTTTACCTCCGGAATATTTTACTCGGGAGGAATCCATCATCAGTACATCATTCATACAGAGAGAGCTGCATGTCCTCGGGAGGTAGTTACGGTTGTAGTTTCCCGTTGCTTTCAGCCGTGTTGCAGTATCAACACAGTTAAGCAATGCTGAGTATTATTACAAGGCCATATCAGTCAATCATCTAGACTGCCGCCCTTGCAACTACCGAAAGGCTGCTACCCCCCTTTCGATGAACCATTCGTTAGTCTGGTCTCTCAACAGATACCCATCCGATATGGTTGCACCTGCGGCTCAGCTATCTGCATCATTGGGACACGCAAGCCTCCCCACCGCGGCAAGGTCACATGGTTCGCAGAGGAGGCATAAAACACTCAAAATGACCTGTTACTGTGCACGTGCAGAAGACGATTGACATAGAAAGGAAGAGGATGAGAGAGAGAGAGAGAGAGAGAGAGAGATTACCAGCACTCTGGATTCAAAACCCAATATTTCGAATACCGCTAGAGCGGCGGTTATGACGGCTTGCCTTTCACTTTACAGCTTAACATGACTGTACTTCTCACGTACGTCTCTGACACATTGAAGTCTCGTTAACAAAGAAATAAAGAAACGTAGTGCAACAGCCCTTAAGGACCAAGGCTTACCAAGCGACTGCTGCTCAGCCCGAAGGCCTGCAGATTACGAGGTGTCGTGTGGTCAGCACAACAAATTCTCACGGCCCTTATTCTTGGTTTCCTAGACTGGAGCCGGCATTTCACCGTCAGATAGTTCCTAAAATATTGTAATGACGTAGGTTGGGTGGACCTCCCACCAGCACTCAGTTTCAGGTAAGCATCTGACATGGCCGGGAATTAAACCCGAGGCCTCGGGGTAAGAGGCAGGAATGCTGCCCTTACACCACGGGGTCGGCTGAACTCTCACATATTTTTATAATTTAGATGCGCCATGGGACTTCACCTGTAATTCAGTTCAACCTTAGAATCAAAGTTCCATAACAAAACTACTTTACTGTATATTTGACGTCGCACCGGCACGGCCAGATTTTACGGTGACGATGGGATACGACGGGGCTAAGACTAAACAAACGTCCGTGGCCTTAATTAAAGTATAGCTCCAGTATTTAACAAGTGAGAAGATGAGAAATCACGGTAAAATATCTTAAAGGCTGCCGTTAGTGGGATTCAAACCCTCGATCTCCTAAATATAAGCTCATAGCAACGTGACTCAAACCATGCAGACAACTTGTTTGGTACACAAAATATGTCAACTTAATAACATATTCGTGAAATGTAGCCTTAGCAGATCTCAGTCGCAAATTAGCAAGTTTAATGGGCGAATCCACATAACGCACATCTTCTTCCACCTCTTTTCCCACACTTGTAGGGTGGCGGGTATGAACTGTGTCACACATATAAGGAGTTGACCCTCTTTCATGGCTGGATGCCCTTCCTGACGCCAACCCTATATGGAGCGATGTAATCACTATTGCGTGTTTCTGTGGTGGTTGGTAATGTAGTGTGTTTTCTGAAAATGAAGAGGAGAGTGTTGAAAAAATATAAACACCCAGTCCCCGACCGAGAAGAATTAATAAGACGCGATTAAAATCCCCGACCCAGCTGGGAATCGAACGCACGTCCTGTGAACCGAAGGCCTCAACACTGACTTTTCAGCCAATGAGTCGGAATTCTGTGGTAATTTCTTTCTTGAATAACTTTAAAACAAATCTGAGTTCTGAGAGTAAATACTGCTTTATTACATCAGCTCTTAGAATACATTTCGAACTCAAAAGAGATGGATTTGCACCAAATGTTGCAAAATTTAACCAATGAATATGTTCATTTTATTAAACTGTAGTGGAATTTTTAAATACATGGATTGGACCTTTTGAAAATATGATAGATTTCAGTGAGGTTACTCTTCAGGGGATGCCCTGATGAGAGGAAAAATAAAATACATATGTTTCCAGGTGAGAAGATGTGCCTTCGATGACAATAAGATCGGAATACTTTATATAACAAACATGTACATGCTAAACCGTATGTGACGTCATGAATGTTGTTAAAATGGATTTATAAAAGAACTTCGCCAGGTGAATGCTGATTGGTAATAATTTCCCATTTTAATATGAATAATGTGCCATATTACATGTTCCTAATCTCATGTCATGGTCCATATTGAGATGTACTTAAAGTCATAGATAAAATACTAGAATTTAAATTCCACCCATTCAATACATACAAGTTTTTATTTAAATTTTAGGAAATAGATCTTAACATACTAGAATACAGGGACATGTTTCGCCCATAATGAGCGCATCATCAGCCTAAAAATCTCATACCTGAAAGAATGAAAGATTCAGGATCCTGATTGTTCTTATTCGTAGATTATAACGAAGGTCTAAATTATAAATAAGAGGATACTGTTGTAGGTACAAATGGCTAAAAAACCTAGCAAGTGGAAGACAGTAGTTATAAGTACTCTTATGACAAAGTCTTATACTCAAACCTTATTATAGATTATTACGAATGTCTTGTTTTTAAATGTGGTAGCAAGTAGTGAGTTAAAAGTTTAAAATAAATACAGTACTTAAAAATGCTGCGTTGAAATGAAATCTGGTAAATACGGTGCCTTATTCTGGAGATGGCGTAATAGCTTATAATAGCTTAATATTTAGGACAAAAGTCACTCTTAGCTGACATGACACCACAAGCTCTAATCAAATTCGCACATTTTCCATTCGTCTTTTAATATAATAAGGTACAATCACGTCTACTTGCTAATATAAGTGTAACTACGTTTCTGACGAGTACTTGTCCTCGCTCCTAAGTGCTTTAACCAGTTTTTCGTCTTACCTTTTAACATAAGATTAACATCTTCAACGTACAAACAACTTTGGGAGTGACTTTTATCCTAAATATTAAGCTATTATAAGCTCCTAACGCCATCTCCAGAATAAGGCGCCATATTGACCTGATTTCATTTCAACGCAGCATTTTCATTTTGAACTTTGAACTCACTACTTGTTACCACATTTAAAACAAGACATTCGTAATAATCTATAATAAGGATTGATTATAAGACTTTGTCATAAGAGTACTTATAACTACTGACTTCCACTTGCTAGTCTTTTTTAGACACATGGACCTACAACAGTATCCTCTTATTTATATTTTTAGACCTTCGTCAAAATCTACGAATAAGAACAATCAGGATCCTGAATCTTTCATTCTTTCAGGTATGAGATTTTTAGGCTGATGATGCCCTCATTATGGGCGAAACATGTCCCTGTATTCTAGTATGTTAAGATCTATTTCTTAAATTTTTTAAACAACTTTTATGGTTGAATAGGTGGAATTTATATTCCAGTATTTATTATTTGACTTTAATGTGCCATGTTCAAACAGTCTTAAACTGGTTGAATTTCTTCTTTCTTTACCGGGAACCAACGCCCCATGTGATGAGTATCTTACAAAACAAGGAAGCCAGATATGAGAAGGTGCACTATTTTCTTAAAAACACGAAAGTTTCCATTTTTTACCATATAATACAAGAATTTCTCTCCCAACCAGAATTCGGGGTGAGTGTGCAATATGCACTGAGGCTTTTAAGTTACATTGGTGTAACTATTTAGAACGCTCAGTGAACTACTCTCTGACAATAAAATACATCCATCACACTAACAAACTTGTAACTAACATAACTTTGAAGAAAACAGTCGGGATGAGGAATTCACATGGTGGAGTTGAGCACAAGGTGGTGCGTTCGATCTCATTTCAGAAGCAGCATTGAGGAGGAGTAAATAAAAATGGAGAATTTATTTTTTTAATGTAGAATATCAATATACGCATTTCCTTGCATATTTTATCCCACGCAAGCGTAGTTAATTTCTGAAATACTCGTTATTAAACTGGATAATAATGACGAGATATTAGGTACGAAAACAGGCATAAAATAATATTCTTTCATGTAAACTAGATTGTGAATTCCAGTAAAAAGAGCCAATATTCATTCCATTTCGTAATATACTCACAGCACGAATGTTAATTTCTTCTTCATCTGTTTACCGTCCACGGTTGGTTTTTCCCTCGAACTCAGCGAGGGATCTCACCGCCACCACCTCAAGGACAGTGTCCTGGAACGTGAGACATTGGGTCGGTGGATACAACTGGGGAGGATGACCAGTGCCTCGCCCAGACGGCTTCACCTGCTATGCTAAACAGGGGTCTTGGTGAGGGATGTTAAGATTGAAAGGGATAGACAAGGAAGAGGGAAAGAAGCGGCTGTAGCCTTAAGTTAGGTACCATCCCGGAACTTGCCTGGAAGAGAAACCACTTCCAGGATGGCTGAGGTGGGAATCGAACCCACCTCTACTCAGTTGACCTCCCGAGGCTGAGCGGACTCCGTTCCTGCCTTTATATCACTTTTCAAATTTTGTGGCCGTGCCGGGAATTGAACCCGGGCCTGCGGGTGTGGCAGTGACTTGGGAGTGACTACACCACAGAGGCGGACACTAATGTTTTTTACAAACAAAATTTGCATCAACCACATCAGATAACATATCCTGTACTGTATTGTACCTTTATCAGTGTTCATATAAATACTTCAAATACAGTAGTAAACAGTGTATTGGACGTGTCCTCTTCTTGTTAGCAATCCAGGCAACAACCATCCGTACTGATGATCATGTGTCAGTAAGCTCCCGCCTCATCTGATATGAGTTAGGCCTAGTTTTACGGCCTAGCGCCCTTGCCTATGTGGGGAACGTATTTATTATGACGTGTTTCTGCGGTCATTTGTAGGGCAGTGTCATGTATTCATTTGAATAATAATAATAATAATAATAATAATAATAATAATAATACCGGGCGGTACACCTCTACACCGCACATTTAAATCTTGCCAATCTGAACTCCTCTACAGGAGAAACACAGAACTTGGAATTAGATCTATTTAAACTTTTACTCAGAAGATGTCACTACCTTAAGTTTGTAATTGTAAAGCCTCCAGGACTGTGTGAATTCCAACATGTTTTGGTTACCATTTATCAAGAAGTTTGGACTTTCTGCAACAGATGTTACCTAAAAAACTATGATCATGCACCCTGGTGCGAAGTGAAGGAACTTTATTTGAAGAAATTTTTTATTCATAAGTTTGTTCTTTACTAAATTATGTTCATTCATTTGTGGGTTGACAATATTTTTCTTTTCTTTCCGCCAGTTTTGAATTTAGCCAATCCAGAATTTCTGTAATTAATTTCTAACCAATCACCTGCTTCTTCTTCAATTTTGTGTGTAACTTTTTCATCTGCCAATAAAAGTGAGAGGGTGTGGCTTGATTATTCATGAAAGGTCTCGAACTTGCCTCGAGGGTTTATAAACTGCGGATTTTCACATTTAACTGAGTGTGTGTATGTGAAGCAGGAGGCGGGTGATGCCTCTTTCATCAGGAAGCAGTTCTTCAGCAAGGTAATGGCCGTTTAACATCTTAATTTCTGGCTAGCTCAGCAGTTTAACCTGCGAGAAAGGTCCGAAACTTTTACCATGTAACCTACTTTTCTAAAAATGTAATTTTCTGCTGGCTTATGTAAAACCTTCAAAAAATCTGCAACTGTAATTCGGGGATAGAGAGTGATTTACTCCCTCGAGCTCCCCTTCATATTGGTTTGAGGTGACTACGTTTTGTAACTGGTTTTCTTCCTTCCTGTAATGTTTTAAATTATTATTATTATACAAGTCACCTCCATAGTTTGGGAATAGCCCCTGTTTCATCAGCCTAGTGCCTTTTAGGTTTTAAGAATGCATATTTAGGAGTGCAAGTACACGCCTCCATTCAGCTTGGTGTTTCGGGCCATTTACTTAACCTGCTCTTCTTCTGCTAAGGCCCAGTAGGTTGGGTACGAGATACCCCCGTTTCATTTGTGTAAGTTGTGCCTTGATGGCAAGTAATTGTGAGGTCTGATATTGCCCTGAATAGACTTGAGAAACTGAGAGCGTGTCAGCTCTTTTCTAGTGTTGTAAGTGTACGTTGAGCTAGGAGCTCGAAATTGTAAAACTAGGGGCTTGTAGCCCAATAGAGTTAAAATTCTTGGATCTTTCTAAGTTTTGTTTTAGATTGCTATGTCTTTGTAATTTTCCTAAAGTGAAAAGCTATCAAATTTCTATTGTTTTCTGGAAAATATAACCTTGGATAAATTTTTAAATTAACTTTCACTCTGTAGTTAGACCCATTCATCCCGACACCTTCTTTCACTTCTGCTGTTCCACAGATATCCCGGAACAATAATAATAATAATGATAATAATAATATGTCCGTCTCTGTAGCGTAACGGTTAGTGTTATTAGGTGCCGTCCTCGGGGGTCCCGGTTCGATACCCGGTACTACCAGAAATTTAAGAATGGCAGGAGGGCTGGCATGTGGTTAAAATGGTACATACAGCTCACCTCCATTGGGGGTGTTCCTGGAAAGAGCTGCACCACTTCGGTATGAGGACATGAGTTTACTTATTATTATTATTATTATTATTATTATTATTCTTATTATTATTATTATTATTATTATTATTATTATTATTATTATTATTATTATTGCCGACCGCCGTGATGTGAGCGTGGAGACTGCCTTTTGCCAAGTGGTCCCGGGTTCGGTTCCTCGCCAGATCAAGTAATTTTACCTGTACCTGATAGATAGTTTGAGGTCCATTCAGCTTACATGCAAAAGGCAGAGGAGCTGTATAACGGTGAGTTAGGGGTCCCCGTCTATAGTGCCAAGAAAAACGGGCGAGAGGATCCTTCACGCTGACCACGCGACACCTCGTATTCTTTAGGCAGGTTGAGCAGTGGTCGTTTCATAGGCCGAGGCCCATCAGGACTGTAACGCCATGCATTTTGTTTTATTTTTATTGTATTGTGCAAAAGCTAAATATCAAAGCAATCTCTGTACAGGAGAATGGAGCCTCTGCAGGAGATGCAGTTCATTCATTTCGGTATCCATAACTCCAGCACTAAGTGCGAAAAAGTGGTTAGTCCTGGAAACAGCTGTATTCTTTCAAGGAAATCGAAACGCAGTCCTTCTTGGTAACCCTATCACGCCTTCACCACCTTGGTTATGCAACCCAAATGTACGAAGTGGAATCCGAAAGGTCGAGGACTGTGAGTTTCCAGTAAACTACGGGAAAGTGATTAAAATAACGCTGTCTGCAATGTCCCGTACTGTTCCTCCTCTCATTAACCAGATGAAGTTCGCCCGCGAAAAGCGCACACAGCGCATTCTTCAGTCATTTTTAGTGTTTGTGCTGGGACGTATGAAACATGAATTTTCTAAACGAACGTGCACAATTTTTAGAGTAAAATAAAAAGAACATCTTTTCAAGACTTTCACAATGTCATAAGCAGTGCACATCTGTCCCTGCAAACCTCCTATTCACCCGATTTATCCACCTGTGACGTTTAACCCTCTTTCCAAGAACAAAAAAATATCTGAAATTTGCGTAAATAAATGACATAAAAGGAGCATCATAGGAGACGTTGTCGGAGATTCCAGAGAAAGCTTCCAGAAGTGGTTTCAGAAGCTTGTCAAAGTCTGAAAAATACTTGTAGTCGTCCAAGAAGGTTGTTTACAATGTGACCGTACCTCCGTGATCTACTGTACATTATTCATTGTAAGGAAATATACACCAAGTTCCCAGTCTTTTTGATTCAAACTGGCATAACATATTAAACCAAATATTACTTTAAATTTCATTACCTGTTTTTTCAAATTGAACTCGAAATTCGTTCACATTATACGCGGTCAATAGGATAAAATATTATTTCAAATTTTATTTCATTAATCATTTGATTCTTAACTCATCACATACCTTTAATACTTTTATAAAAATAGGCTGATCTCTTCCGTTAACGATAATACACTTAACTCTATTAAGTTAACTGGTGGGTATATTGCACGCTTGTTTTCCTTTCATTATCTCGAGAATTCTCCCGTATTGAACTCATTTGCAAAGTAATTCTGCTTGAACCATGTTCATTTTCTGCTCACGTATCTATTGATCTTAGACCAGAAGGTTAAATGAAAACCATCCAATGTAGTCATCTACCTCATCCTTTCAAGGAAGCTTTCATTCTTCAGCAACATTTAAATTTCAATTCATTTCCTCAAAGTGCAGTGCGAGCAATCCACCTAAGTGCTTGTCTCATTTCTTCACCCGCAGTTAACAATAGGCTTTCTTCTCGGTCCTCGGGTTCAACTGGAGAGACCTCAGATAAGGCATTTAAGTACACTCATCGCTTTACCAACATCTATAAAGTGATAGAAATATAATCTTCAAAAAAGTATTTTTGCTATATTTACTGAGAGATACTCAGATAAGAAGTATATTTATTTCCATCAATTCAACTCCTTATCACAGCGCAGTTTAGAAGAATTTAAACTGACAAATTGAGGTCATTTGTGTAAAATATTATTAAATCATGGACAACAGTTTTACATAGACCCGATTTAAAATACCTCCAATTATTATTATTATTATTATTATTATTATTATTATTATTATTATTATTATTATTATTATTGTACCGGGTGGTACACCTCCACGCCGCTAATTCAAACTTTGCGCCAGTTGAAACTCCTCTACTGGAGGAAACCTGAACTTTATCTACTGTGTTAATTCTCAAGTTTCTCAGAAGATGTCCCTACTTGTAAATTTTGAAGTTTCTGAACTGTGTCGTTTTCGACGTATTTTTGTTTTGCCTGTGGTAAGAAGTGTGAACATTCTCTTCTAGAGGACACTACTGAAGAACTACAATTGTGGACCCTAGTGCGAAGTGAAAGAACTATGTTTTTGGAGAAATTTTGAATTCATAAGTTTGTTCTTTGTTAAATTTCTTTCAGTCATTGTTTAAGTTGGCAATATTAACCCTTTCTTTCCCCTTGTTTTGAATTTACCAATCCCGAATTTCTCGAATTAATTTTCCACCAATAATGTGTTTCTTCTTCGTCTTGTGTAGGGGTTTTCTTGGTTAGCCAATAAAATTCTTGTGGGAGGGTGTTCTCATTCTTGAAACGCCTCGAACTTTCCGCGAGAGTATATAAACTGCTGATTTTCGGGTCTCCGCGCCACTTCAGTAACACCTATCTTTGTGGAAAGTACGTAGCAGGGGGCGGGAAGCGCCTCTTTCGTCGGGCAGCAGATCAACCACCAGGTAATGGCCGTTTAATAACTTCTTTTCTTGTCAGCTCAGCAGTTTAACTCTCGGGGCAGGTCCGAAGCCTTTCCACCATGTAACTTTTCCCCTAAAATGTAAAGACACTTAGTATCTATTCTATCTTTTAAACTACATATTGGGATAGAGAGTGCTTAACCCTCCCGAGCTCCCACTCATATTGCTTCGAGGTGAACTTATTTTCTCAACCGTTTCTTCTAGCGTAATGTAAATTGTCTTCTCATATAAGTCACCTCTTTAGTATGGGATTAGCCCTTGCATTAACGGCCTAGTGCCAAGTAGGTTTTATATAAAGTGTATTAGGAGTGCAAGAACGCCTCCTCTCAAGTTGGTATTGTAGAGGCCATGTAATATTTCTGTTTCTTCTCTAAATAGTCCTCAGTAGGTTGGGTATTTTTACCCCTGTGTATGTGTCCTTGGAGGACAGCTTGAAGGTGGAATTTGGTGTGGCCGTTGATAGGCCTGAACTTAAGAGCGGGTCGCTCTTTCTTAAAATTTGTTTCTGTATGCCTCAAAGAGGCTTTTTTTTTTTTGCTAGGGGCTTTACGTCACACCGACACAGATAGGTCTTACGGCGACGATGGGATAGGAAAGGCCTAGGAGTTGGAAGGAAGCGACCGTGGCCTTAATTAAGGTACAGCCCCAGCATTTGCCTGGTGTGAAAATGGGAAACCACGGAAAACCATTTTCAGGGCTGCCGATAGTGGGATTCGAACCTACTATCTCCCGGATGCAAGCTCACAGCCGCGCGCCTCTACACGCACGGCAAACTCGCCCGGTTCAAAGAGGCTTTACTGTGTAATTGGGAGTAAGAGCTCCTGGGCATGATTGGGGTCTTCTGCCCCTTTGTTGAAACTTGTATAGCGTAAGGTTGGGCTCGTTGCTCAAGAATTAGGTGTCTGGCTCTCGGAGCCCAAATCCTGTAATCATTGTAATTGTACATTTTCGAATTGTGTTTCGGCTACTGAGTACCTGTTCTATTTGTTATTTCTTAATCTTTAAAAGAAAATATAACCTTGTTAAATTTTATCTTAACTTTAATTTCGTATTTTGGGACCTGTTCACCCCCGCACCTTCTTTCACCTCTGCCGTTCCACAGATACCTCGGAACAATTATTATTATTATTATTATTATTATTATTATTATTATTATTATTATTATTATTATTAACACATCGCCACAGGAAAGGGCAAGGAGTGGGAAGGAAGCGGTCTTGGCCTTAATTAAGGTACAGCCCCAGAATTTGCCTGGTGTGAAAACGGGAAACGACGGAAAAACTTCTTCAGGGCTGCCGACAGTGTTGTTAGATCAGACCAAATTTTCTTTACGTGAGTGAAAGCTGGGTAGAGATAGGATATCTTATTAATAAGTTAGAACTGATCGCTTGTGCAATCTGCCTCTATATCGGATGTTATGAAGTGGCTTCAATTGTTATGTTTATCCGACCTTGGAGATGAACGGGCTACTTGTAAGTACATAGGGTTGATGGCCATCATATCCTGAACTATTTATAGTTATAGTACTGTAACTTTAAAAAAAGCTTTAAAATATCTTTATTGCCGTTTTTTATCTTACTTAATCAAATTAGTGCTGTACATTGAGTTGTGTACCATTATACATCATTAAGTGTTACTTCTCTGCAGTATTTAATGGCTGAAGAGAAGTCAGAGGAACACGAATAATTTTACAAGAGTTTCTAACGTCAGAACATTTTTCACAATGGTTGTCACTCCATAAACTTCAGTAACCTGATTAACATTTTAAGACTCGGTGTCTTTCATTATTATGACAGCGAGCAAGCAGTCATCTTCGAAGTCGCTCTTTAGTCCGATATAATTCAGTTAGAAACAACTACTGGAGGTTAATTAATTTGTTGGGGCCACCTGAGAGAACGTTTCTAGCGATGTACTTTCGTCACTGTAAAACATCGTCGTTGAACAAAATCTTATCAGCACGTTTTACTTTCGCTGTTATAGATACATTTAAGCAATCTGCGCAGCTCGTTCATCTCCACAGAAATAATTCTTGAGTTATCTCAAAACTAGTCAATTACCAGTACAGTAGCCTATATAAATACATGTTCTTTCTCCTGCTCTTTGATTGAATGGTCACCGCTGAGGCCTTCAATTCAGATGGTTCAGGGTTCGATTCCCAGTAGGGTCGGAGATTTTAACTAAGTGTGGTTAATTCCTCTGACTCGGGGACTGAGTCGCCTTTTGTCCTAATATATTCCTCAGACATGAACACAGTATACCACACTATCAATCATCATGTATTGTAACGGTTCAAATCCCGTTACAAGATGATATCTGTATTTTTATTATTTTATCTGTATTATTATTATTATTATTATTATTATTATTATTATTATTATTATTATTATTATTATTATTATTATTATTATTATGTCCGTATTATTATGTTATCTGTGATATTGTTACTATTATTGTAATTATCCGTTTTATTCAATTCGATTTTGCAATTGCCTGTTGCTTGCAAGATTGTACTTAGATGTATGCATATATACGTATGTGTAGAATACCACTCAATACCTGTACAGTGAGAATTGTTGTATATATCAGAGATTGGAAGTGACGTTGTTATATTGCGATACCACTGGCGATTCTGCCAAGTCATCGCCACTCCATGGCTATGTCATCGTATTTATTTAGAATATGCGCTCAGAGAGTCAGCCGCCCCCGGGCTATTTCACCACTGTATGTAATATCTGTCGCGTAGGTGGGAGTATGTCATTGTTATTTCTGGAGATTACGTAGCTGTGTCAACCAACGTCTATATAAGGTGGATGCACATTGTAGCGTCAGTCATTACTTATACGGATGCAGTACAGTGAAGAAGTCTACTAGATGAAGAGGCCTTAGTTGGTCAGTGAACGAGTGTGAACGAGAGATGATGAGCCATTAATCATTGGTCATTGAGAGAGTAAGGCCAAAAGTTAGTTGGTCGCTCACTCAGTTGAAGACACGGACGCAAGGGCTTACCATGAAGTCAGAGAGGGCAACCCTGGACCTGCCAACAGGTAATACCATATTGACTTACAAAGAAGTCAGATGATATGGAGAAGAAGCAGTCACAAGGATGTATCACCAACTTAGGCGTGACACATCTACAGTAAACACCAGATCAATGGATTACGTCGTAAATACACTTAAAGTGTTGAAGGTACAGTCAAGTGAATCAGTGAGGGAAATATTTCGTATAAATTGTTAAATGTCCGGTCAAGAAGAATTCAAATTCATGCCTAGTTTATTTCAGTTGCAATGTCATAATTTCATATTCTCATCTGTTTTATCGCAACAAGACTCACTATTTTTTATATATTATTTAAAGAATATATTTTGTTCTATCAAACGAATTCATAGTTTCATTTCATTGACAGTAAAATATCTTAACCTCAAAATTAATGGGGAAACCGAACGCCAATCTCCTTTTCCCAGAACTTACATGGTATGTTGTCAAAAGTAAGCTTATTACCCCACACCCTAGAGATAGTCAAGAGTCTCATTCTATTATTGCTGCACTGAGTGGCAGCTGGCGCCCTTCAAATAACGTATGTGTAAGTAAGCAGGTAACAAGTAAGTGTGAGTACAAGGTTCAACGAGTGTGTATTTTATATAATGAATATTCATTTTCAGATTTTTCAAGTTAAATACAGTTTTATATGTTTGTAAATTTAGTCAAGCGGTTAGGAAATTTACAGTATTCAATAGGGAATACGTACCTTCACATAGGGTTGGGATCAAAAAGGACATTCGATAGTAAAACAGAGCCAAGTTCTCATGTACAATGCAGTTCACCCCCGCGACTCCACCACTGTACGGGGAAAGAGGAAGAAGAAGAGTACATATTATTCAGATCAGTTGTCCACCTCAAATATCTTCGGATCCGTTAAAAATAAATGCATCGCCCCTGTAATAGTTCCTAAAGTAGTCGTCACATTTGCAAACTAAGCACATCACTGATGTTATCGCTCTATTCGTTGTTGTTTTGTAGGGTGAAAATATATTCTAATTTAAACAACAAAGTTGGTCCCAGGTTCTCGGTAATTGCGCACGTGATGGAGACCCATTGAACAGTACTTTAGGAGCCCTTGAATACAATTTCAGAATTTGACATCAAAATGTCCATATTCTTAAGGGATCACAAAATTCATGAGGTGGATAACTTACTCTAATAACCCTCTTTAAACAGATGGGAACCGTGGCAGTATATGTTCATGTAGGTGTATGTATGCTTGTTTTCTCTTCGAGCATCTTAATTGGATGTATTCCAAATTTCCTATTAGTTTCAAAATGACCAACCATCGTGTTCTTCAACTTTGTACCTTCGGTGATACTCTCAAGATATGAACATACAAAGAAAGGCAGTATTAACGCAACTTCTGGTTGATAACAATTTGCAGGATACTACTACTACTACTACTACTACTACTACTACTACTACTACTACTACTACTACTACTAAAGATACCACGTGGTGATTTTACGACATTTATGCTGCCAGGATGTCCGATTCTACGTCCTATTTGGCTCTACCAGTTGGTGGAAATACGGATCGCTTTTGGGCAATTAATTCTGAAATTATATTAAGGGGCTCATAAAATACTATTCAATTGGTCTCCGTCACGTAATGTTCGTTGCTCGGCCCAAGGGACACTCCTACCATTATCACGATCTGGCGAGTACTCCTACAGGAGTCGTCTGCTTTAATATGTCGTCTTATGCACGAAGATCACGTCTAGGCCCACCACATTCACATGTAGTCGTGGAATCTCCATTGTCACATATTCCTGGTACACTAAACGGTATCGTGCAGTTGACGTAATGTTATTTTTAATACTAATGTCCCATACTCGCTCCATTATTTTTTTTTATTTTATGCTCTGAAGTTCTATTACTAAATGCTACGATCGAAATCGTTCGGCGTACATCTCCGCAGCTGGACAAGAACTTTCTCCTACTTCACTACTTCACTTTCGTATAACCCCTGTATGTAAACTGTGCCATGGCTAAGGGGTTTGTGCTCACTAGCTACACATTAATTATGTCCTGGTCATCACATTACGTCACGGGTCACTTCTCCCCTCCCAACGAGGCTGCCGACCTTCTGTACCGTTCCCTTCATCGTAGCTGCGTTGCTACAATCATTTTCTTTGCTACCATTCAGTTCATGACTTTAATTTTTACCTCATCGAGATACTGACAAATAACCAATTAGCATTTGTTTTGACACTTATTCGTCCTGCGTTTCGAAACATTTTAACTGATTTCATTGTGGCATTATATCGTAATGGTGTAAGCTACAGACCTGAAAATTGTGACATGGTGAATAGGTCAATATTACGTGTGTTAATTTGGTGCATCAATTACCTTCCATCCTATGTTTCACATCTCTGGATATGCGACAGTGTTTTATTGTTCAACTGTACATCCACATAGGACAATCTCAAAACGTAACCAAAGTGAAAACGGACGTTCCAAGAAAGTATATCTAATCACCGGTATCAGTACGAACCGCCCGATAACTTCCTTTTCTATTGTGCCTGATACATGGAAGAAATTGTAGTTACTTTCAGATCAGGATATGTTAAATTTCTTGCGAATTAATATAGAATATAAGAAATTTACTGATAAAGTCTGTAAAATACCAGGAGGACTATACCAGAGGCTAACAGAGCACTTCAAATTTTGCTTCCAATATAATTCCTTAGCGATCACAGCTATTGTACTAGAAAGTTAAAAATATATTTCGCCGCAGCTACATATATGGTGTTCTGCTAGTGTCACGCCGGTAATGAAGATTGACACTAAGAATTATATGATACGAAAAGAACCGATTTTAGATTTCATACCCGCTGTCCCTGGTGACAATGTATGATGTACAGTATTTTAATGGGCTAACAAATTATTACCTTGGAGTGATGTTTAAGAGACAAGTATTGATCCCATCTAATTGTACTAGGTTCATCTCCTTAATTTTTCTTGAGTCACTTCCCTTGGCTAACTCTTTATCATCTTCCAATCATCACCGTTTTAGATTTGTGAGGTTAGCGATAGCTTCATTCTTCGAAAAGTCGAATGGCTTTTAACTTTCTTATGCAATTCGCATTGATTTTACCTTGTTTTTGCGAATAAATTGTAGACGTTTTGCAAGAAGATTTTTTTAAATTTTTTTGTATAAATGTTATTTATTCGGGGCGTCGACCTACAGAGATCTTTCGCCCCTGCTGGAACCATATGATATGAACCTGCGTGTAATTGGAATTGCGGAAGTGTAGAGTGTTGAATGTGAGGAAAGGAATATTAAGGACGACACAAACACCCAGTCCCCAGGCCAGGGATTTTAATCATTTACAATCACAAACCCCTTACTCGGCCGGGAATCGAACCCGGGTCCACCGGGTGACAGGCGGACGCGTTGCCCCCTATACCGCGGGGCCAGACTTGCAAGAAGATAATTATTAGACTTTATAACTGCTGGATTTGTGGCCAAGACCGTTAACGAGTCAAGTACTTACTGTACGTTCTGACACCGTTCTTATCTAACTCGAATCCATCGGTATAAAAAATTTCACCGCCGGTCGCGTACAGTAAGCCTTGGATCAGTTCCAAACAACGTCGAAGGGTTCACATGGAGTGAACGCATAAGACAAAGTTGATGGCGATTCATCCGTTGGACGGAGACGCTAAGATTTGGTGTTGATTTTACAAGCTGCTTTACATCGCACCACCACAGATAGGTCTTATAGCTACGATGGGATAGGTAAGGGCCAGGACCGGATATGAAGCAACCAAAGCCTTAATATTAAGGTACAGCTCCAACAATTATTTGGCGTGAAAATGTGGAACCAGGGAAAACCATCTTCAGGGCTGCCAACTGTGGAATTCAAACCCCACTATCTCCCGAACGCAATTTGATAACAACGTACTCCTAGGCGCGCTGCCATTTGGTCGGCAAGCTTTGGTGTTAAGCGAAGGGAGTAGGCTATGTGCCGACGCCAGGTTTCACCCTTTCCCTACCTCATAATCAAACACACACGCACATATACGAGCAGGTCACCCAAGGGCTTCAACTAGAATGACTTGCACCAGGCCTCGGCCACACATCAAACCATCGTTTATAACAAATTACAACAACCTAATCAAAATTGGAGGTCATCGTAAACAAGAGTTCAACACCAGCATATCCTAGACTGAACGATCCTCTGGTACAGAGAATCTTCACCTGACTACCAATCACCACAGAAACGTGTAATAGTGAATCCATCAGTCTACAATATGTTGGCGTCAGGAAGGGCATCCAGCCGTAAAAACAGAGTGAACTCCCCATCTACGACATAGTTCATATATGCGACTTTCCGAAGTGTAGAATAACGCCGCAATGAGGAGAAGAAAAAGTAACTGAAGGTCAACATGGCAGCATCGGACCCGTATTTAAATTACTTACGCTTCCATGAATTTGTAACTGTTTTGAAAGTACAGAATTGGGTGAGGTTAGTTACGGACTGTCTTACATGAGAACGTGTGAACCTACGCAATACAGCTATACTAATGGTCTACGAAATGAATGAGTTTTTTAGAGATATAGCCTAGGTAATTGTAATAATATTCTTCATATTTTACGGTTTACTAATTTTATACCAGAGGGTTTCCTATATCCGATAGACTTACTGACACAATATTTTTCTGGAGCACCTTCAGTTACTACGAGTCTGCGCCGAGACGGAATCTAGCTTCGGAGCTATTCAACAATACAATTTGGAATTTAACAGCTTGACTATATTTGAACTATTTATTTATTTATTTAGGTTTGTTTATTTTTTACTTATGTATTCAACAATACAATTTGGAATTTAACAGCTTGTCTATATTTGAACTATTTATTTATTTATTTAATTTTATTTATTTCTTTATTTATTATGTATTTAAATACAAAATGCATTAACATGACTATTATTTTAACAATATTGTGTTTTAATTAAATTAACACGATGTAATAATATATTTTTGGTCTTATTAATATTTGAAGACTATTTTTGTGATGTTTGGAGTTTGTGCTGTATATAGGGCTAATAGAGCATATTTTGTTCACAGGAAGCCTATTGCGGATATTATATCCTTAACTAGTATCACGTTTTGGAAATAATAATAATAATAATAATAATAATAATAATAATAATAATAATAATAATAATAATAATAATAATAGACTAGTTAATGAGGTGTCTTATTATCACGAAAGGAAAGAAAGAACTTTCCGACTTATTCATAACACGGAATACCAATGCCTTTGACGGCAGGCCCTATTATTTACAGTGCACTATGTCTTCTGGTATGGGCTAGAGCAATTTTGTTACTTTCATTGATCTGTCTCCGTCTTATCGTTGGCTTTGACAATATGAAGGTGACTGAGGTATGAGCGATGCTAGTAATGCCATTCCTTGTGCAGCTAGTCCCAGTTATGAATGGTGTGAACATGTTGGTCATAGGGTCGGTTGGTGCATGCATTTCAGTGGGCTTGGCAGACTGATATGTAATAGCAACTCTTGGCTCGGTGAGGAAAGCAACGGGGAACTACCTCACTCCTCATTTCCCTAGCACGCCTCTTCAGTGATGCCTAGGCCATCTATGACAGCTGATGGCAGAGCTGTTGAGGATCTAACCAGCCTTAGGCCTGAAGACTGAACATACATACATACATACATACAGACACACACACACGGAATACCACTGCTCAGAAACAATTGTAGCTGTTCTCTGTCTATACAAATCAGTAAAGTGAAAACAATATGTTCGGTATCCGGAAGTGAATTCTCCTCCTCTAGGATTGACAGCGCAAGAGGATCGTTTATCATTCTAAACGTCTTCAATGAAAATTCAATCGAAGTATTCGTATGTCAAACTTATTTCTAGCTGTTGAACTTGTGGATCAGCATCAGCGCAGAGCGATTACTCGATCTGAATAGTCGAACTCCATTGCTCATCATACAAAAAAAATCAGGATCATTTTATTTAGTAACATAACCACGATATTTCGCGCAACCACAGGATTACACGAATACCTTGAGGTATTCTTAAAAGCAAGCAAGCAGGCAGGCAGGCAATATCAGCTCGGGTGAGGAGTAGAGAACGTCGTTCAATAGCTCCACCAGGCAGCTTATCGGAATAAAGAGAATTAATTAGGCGAGACTCGGGGATTACAGGATTTGCCTTGCATCCACCAGCTGAGAGCGCTACCTCACTAGGTCTGCAGCTCCTGCGGTTGTCCAACTGTGCAAATATTTGCAATAGATATTGCTAGATGTTTCATATAGAAATTCAATTAATATTAACCAATACCTCTATTTCCAAGTAAAAATAATATCAAACTGTAATTTCTTAATAAAGATTAACGTACTCCATTGTTTTGTGTTACACAGGTATAATTTCGTTAATATTTACTTAAATTTGACCGAGATTCTGAAAACAAGGGACCGAGCATTTTGGCTATGCGGTTAGGGGTGCACAGCTATTAGCTTGAATTCTTGAGATAGTGGGTTCGAATCCCAATGTTGGCAGCCCTGAAGATGGTTTTCTGTGGTTTCCCATATTCACACCAGACAAATGTCCGACTCGTTGGCTGAATGGTTAGCGTTCTGATCTTCGATTCAGAGGGTCCCGGGTTCGATTCCCGGCCTGGTCGGGGATTTTAACCTTAATTGGTTAATTCCAATGGCCCGGGGGCTGGGTGTTCGTGCTGTCCCCAACATCCCTGCAACTCACACACCACACGTAACACTGTCCTCCACCACAGTAACATGCAGTTACCTACAAATGGCAGATGACGCCCACCCTCATCGGGGGGTCTGCCTTACAAGGGCTGCACTCGGCTAAAAATAGCCACAAAAAATTATTACCAGTGCGCCCTTCCCGCGTCCAGGTACGACACAGCTAAAATTTCCCGACAGCCAGATGTAATCTCAGGGTATTTCTTCTCTTAAGAAAAATATCTAATTTTTCTTCTTGGCTAGAATTTACGTGAATTCAAAGAAAAGGTAGGGACCGCACGCGACAATAATCGATGAACGTCTCCATCCTTTCGCATTCAAGAATATATCTATCATTTACCACTTAAATTCGATGTAAATCACATGAGAACACATTAGAAACTATGTCTATCTACTCTCAACTGTTACAAATTATCACTCCCTTTATAAGAAAATAATAAGAGAAAACGTTTATTAAATTAACCATAAATTAAAGAATGGAGAACTCGTATTGTCTAGAACTTCCATAATCGATGATTAAAATCAATAATAATTCATAATATTTTACATTTAAGTCAGCGCTGGCTTACTAATAAAGAAATAATAAAATGGATTCACTGTTTCTGAAATGAACTTCAGCTTCCTCATACATAATCATGTTTGAGAATTAAATTAATCATTCAATTATTATGTAAGTAATTAATTAACTTGCAAGAATATTAAATATTTCAAATCAATCACTATAACATAACTACATTGAATTTTAGAATGAAATATTTCCTTACAATTGATAAAGTTTAAGTTTTTGCTATCTGAATTCGTTATCTATGTTGGTGTCTTGCGATGAAATATTTTACGATGGCTGACGGGCTAAGGTTTCCATCCCTATCGCCTACTAAATCTCGGCTCCTAATTTACTAACCTATCATTTAAAATTACTACGTGAATTATTAATCAGCACTCAAATTATAAAATAATCTACCTCACTATTCTATCTAAATAATTCTTAATTTGCTGCTATACGGATCAATATGCATCCACTCACTAGGCTTATATTTAATATATCATACTTGTGCAAGTAATTCCATAAGTATTTATGTTACGATATCTCGGTACTATTTATCTACGTCACTCGTAATATATATACTGGCTTAACACATCTTTCACTTCACATATGTTACGAGAATACGTCATAAGTCACAAATATTTTAATATTAACAGCTGTATTTGATGTTACAGTAACTCTCTAATCTCAACTATTCATATATATCCACCATTCATACCTTACTTTGTGTCATTTCCATGGTGTATTTCCTTCCTTGTGCTTGCATCGTCTGATTGATCCAACACATGTATATCTTAGCATCGACCATCCATATACAGGGTGTTAGGTGTATACGTGCAGATATTTATTGTAGCAATAGAGAACGATGTGACGAACCACTATATATCAAACTTTTAGTAATCCTCGGAAGTTATTTTCGAGAGCAAAGGGGTACGATGTTTTTAGAATAGGTAGTATGCCTTGTTCTTTGAATGAATAGCTTTCCTTTGATAACAGGTAAGTCACGCGCCATCCCTGCCAAACTGGTTTCTGTTCTGTTTATGTTTAAGAGCAAATGTACTACTGTGACAGCTGAGCACTCCCTATTCAATGCCACGAGATGTTACGTAATATACTTGCCAAACTGGTTTTATGTTTACGAGCAACTGACCTACGGTAACAGCTGAAGGCTACCAGTCTACAACATGTTACGTTACATTATCGCCAGACTGGTTTGTTGTTGTTAGTATTTAGTTTCCGTCATAGGGGTTTCAGACAACACTAGTTATCGGTTTCGGACCCTGGAGATGTATTGAATTCTCAGCGTTAATACTGGTTCATTTGCTGTTACGTCCTTTAGGGGATAGGGATATCTGTGGTCGTCAGCCCTGTGGTCTAGTGAGTATGGAAATGACCTGAAAACCTGTGTCGGTGCGCGACCTGTACGAGCGTGTGATATAATTATTGGTTGGGATACGCACGCCGGGACGTGAAATGCGGTACGATCCCCGTTGTGCATTGCGTAAAGGTAGAAAAAGGAAGATAGTTCCTTGCGCCAACGAACAAATGCATGGCATAGGATATCCATATGAGTAGAATCAGAATTGAATTATCGAAGCACATCGAACGTTTTGTTTCAAACGAAAAATGGACATATTATACAACTAAGTAAATTAAACGTACCTACATTTCGTGCTTCCTGCCTGGTTGAGTGGCTAAAACGGTTGAGGTGCCAGCCTTTTGACTCCAACTTCGCATGTTCGAACCTAGCCCCGTGCAGTGGTATTTGAAGGTGCTCAAATACGTCAGCCTCGTGTCGGTATATTTACTGGTACACCGAGCTCGATAGCTGCAGTCGCTTAAGTGCTACCAGTATCCAGTATTCGGGAGATAGTGGGTTCGTACCCCACTGTCGGTAGCCCTGAAGATGGTTTTCCGTGGTTTCCCATTTTCACACGAGGCAAATGCTGGGGCTGTACCTTAATTAAGGCCATGGTTGCTTCCTTCCCACTCCTAACCCTTACCTGCCCCGTCATCGCTATAATACCTATCTGTGTCGGTGCGACGTAAAGCAACTTGTCATTCGAGCCAAGACACCACTGTGGTTCAGAATATCCTCTGGTGCTTAAACATACGTTCACGGAGGTCATCCGAAGTGGTTATCTCAGTTCGGTATACTTTGTTTCTCATGTCCCCCCAGGCATAACAATCCACTGGAATAAGGGCTTGCCAATTGATAGTTCCACATCGTCCTGTCTACCGTTGAGGAAATGTCTGCACCATCGTGTAAAATCCACGTGGTTCGGCGTAGTCGAAGCGACACGTCCTCTGAAAGCTCCAGTAACGTACTGTATCTACTGTACAGGAGCAAGATAACATTAATAAAAAGATGTAACCGACCTCCAACTACACCCATCCTGATATTAATTAGAACCGGTGCTGGAAACTGCCTTGTCCTATTGAATGGGGATATTCCACAGCTCATGAGTGGGATATAGTGGGTTCCAACCCCTCTGTCGGCAGCCCTAAAGGTGGTTTACCGTGGTTTTCCATGTTCACACCAGGCAAGTGCTGGGGCTGTAACGTCATGAATGCCACGATCGCTTCCTTTCCGATACTAGCCCTTTCCCGTCCCATCGTCACCATAAGGAAAGCTACACCGATCAAATTTATGCAAGTAAGGTGATTGGTACCGGTCTGAGTGTCTGAGACCGTTGAGGTCCTTATCTTCCGACCTCCAACTTGGCAGGTTCAATCTTTGCTCAGTCTGATGATATTTGATGGGGCACACATACGTCAGTCTCGTGTCGTAGAAATACTGGCACGTAAATGAACTCCTGCGATATGAAATTTCGTCACCTCAGCGTCTCAGAAAACGGTATAAATAGTATGTGGGACGTAAAGCAAAATAACGCTACTAAAAAGACGATTGGTCAAAGAGACAGACTTCCCACTGCATCCATCCAGATATTAATTGAGAGCCGGTGCAAGAGGTTGCCTTGGTATACTAAATATTAAACACTCCTCCTATAAAAATTGCCTCATGTGTCACTAATACACTTGACAGAAATTCTGGATTGAGTGCTTGATCAATTAACCAGCGGCAGAAATCCACTCTTAAATCATCACCGAGCTTGATAGTAGCAGTCGCTAAAGTTCGAACAGTATCCAATATTCGGGACGTACTGGCTTCGAATCCCTCTGTCAGCAGCTTTAAAGATGATTTTCCGTGGTTTTTCATGTTCACACCAGGCAAATGCTAGGGCTGTACCTTAATTAAGACCACGGTTGCTTCCTTCCCGATCCTAGTCCTTAGTTATATCTGTCGCCATAAAACCTATCTGTGTCGGTGCGACGCACAGATACAGATAGGTCTTATAGGACGATGGGATAGCAAAGGCGTACGAGTTGGAAGGAGGCGGCCGTGGCCTTAATTAAGGTACAGCCCTAGCATTTGCCTGGTGTGAAAATGGGAAACCACGGAAAACCATCTTCTGGGCTGCCGACAGTGGGATTCGAACCCATTATCTCCGGGATGTAAGCTCTCAGCCATGCGTCTCTAACCGCACGGCCAACTCGCCCGGTTATAATAATAATAATAATAATAATAATAATAATAATCATAATAATATTTTTGATGCCGGACAGAGTGGCTCAGACGGTTGAGGCGCTGGCCTTCTGACCCCAACTTGGCAGGCTCGATCTTGGCTCAGTCCGATGGTATTCGAAGATGCTCAAATAAGTCAGCCTCGTGTTGGTAGATTTACTGGCGCGTAAAAAGAACTCCTGCGGGACTAAATTACAGCACCTCAGCGCCTTCAGAAACAGTAAGAGTAGTTAGTGGGACGTAAAGCAAATAACATTACCGGTATTATTATTAACAAGTCATTAGAAGCTGAAAGGCAGGGAAGAAAATAGTAAAATATGCGTGGTGTAGGAGGAAACAAGATGAAATGTACTTCACCCGTGCCTACATCGCTCGCAGTAGTTTACTACAGGATAGTATGCGTAAGACCAGAACCAGGTCTCTTTGCGATGAGTCAGGTGTATCTTCGTATTGTGGTTAGCACTAGAGGACAAAGTGTGACAAACAGGTTTTGTGTATAAACATCAAACATGCACATCAACAGTCGTTGGCTGAACGGTTAGCGTACTGGCCTTCGGTTCAGAGGGTTCCGGGTTCGATTCCCGGCCGGGTCGGGGATTTTAACCTTAATTGGTTAATTCCAATGACACGGGGGCTGGGTGTATGTGTTGTCTTCATCCTCATGTCATCCTCATCACGACGCGCAGGTCGCCTACGGGTGTCAAGTAGAAAGACCTGCACTTGGCGAGCCGAACCCGTCCTGGGATATCCCAGCACTAAAAGCCATACGACATTTCATTTCAACAGACACACACACGCACTGTACCCAAACCAGTACAGTGTAGAATGAAGAACTGCCATGCTGTGTTCAAGGTCAATATCTAGCGTTTTAACAAGCACGTCTTCCGTGTGTTGTGTTCAGCTTGCGCCACGTACAAGGCAATCGCGAACTGAAACTCTAGATTTATAATTTTTGTTACCGGTACTTCAATTTTTCTGCTCGGATTTATGAGAATATCGAACTATCGAGACTCAAAATACTACATCGATTGAGAACTGAACTCCCAACTCAATACGCTGCAGAAATGGTGTAACATCTGACATACCAATCTGAAACACGTAGCAATTGTTCAAGTGACCTCCCTGGACTACTCTGCAGGCTTCACTTCTCCGTACCCGGCGAGTTGGCCATGCGGTTAGGAGCGCACAGCTGTGAGCTCGCATCCGGGAGATTGGGGCTTCGAACCCCAATGTCGGCAGCCCTGAAGATGGTTTTCCGTGGTTTCCCAAGTTCACACCAGGCATTGCGGGGGTTGAACCTTAATTAAGGCCACGATCACTTTCTTACCATTCCTAGGCCTTTCTTGTCCGATTGTCGCCATAAGACCTCTCTATGCTGGTGCGACGTAAAGCAACTAACAAAAGAAAATCACTTCTCCGAATCCAGTCTTCCGTAATATCCATTGGAGATCTGGCGGGCCAATTGATGGGTCCATGTCGTCCTATTCGCCATAGACCAAAGGACTGATCCAAATGATCACGCAGTAAGCGGCTTATATCAGGTGGTGGACCATCGTGTAAAAACCACATGTTTCGGAGTAGTCGATACGGAGCGTCCTCTGAAAGCTCTAATAACGTACCTATTAGGAACTCCAGGTAAGATACCCCTATGAACTGTGCAGGTAAGATGATGATAATAATGTCATTGGCTTTACGTCCCACTAACTACTTTTCACGGTTTTCGCAGACGCGGATTTGCAGGAATTTAGTACCATAGGAGTTCTTCACGTACCAGTAAATCTACTGACACAAGGCTGACGTATTTGAGCACCTTGTCAAGACTGGACTCAGAAGGCCAGTGCCTCAACCGTCTGAGCCACTTAGCCCGGCAAGATGATTGGTGCAGCACTGCGTAAAGTGCTGGCCTTCTGAACCCAACTTGGGAGGCTTGGTCTTGGCTCAGTCCGGTGGTATTTGAAGGTGCTCAAATACGTCAGTCTCGTGTCTGTAGATTTATTTGAATTAAAAAATACTGCGATAAAAAAATTCTGGCAAATCAGCGTCTCCGAAAACCGTGAAAATTAGTTAGTGGAACGTAAAGATATTATTATTATTATTATTATTATTAATATTATTATTATTATTATTATTAGTAGTAGTAGTAGTAGTATTTTTACGGAAGTTCTAATTAAACGGGTCCATTACAGTCATCATTTTACCTATCGGTTCTTACTGTTCAGTAATAAGCCTCCCGTCCGCCTCTGTAGTGCAGTGGTTAGCGTAATTAGCTGCCACCCCCGAAGCTCGGGTTCGATTTCCAGCTCTGACAAGAAATTTGAAAAGTGGTACGAGGGCTGGAACGGGGTCCACTTAGCCTCGGGAGGTCAAATGTGTAGAGGTGGTCCGATTCCCACCTCAGCCATCCTGAAAGTTGTTTCCCGTAGTTCCCCCCTTCTCCAGGCAAATGCCGGGATGGTACCTAACTTAAGGCCACGGCCGCTTCCTTCCCTCTTCCTTGTCTATCCTTTCCAATCTTCCCACACCCCCGTAAGGCCCCTGTTCAGCATAGCAGGTGAGGCCGCCTGGGTGAGGTACTGGTCATTCTCCCCAGTTGTATCCCCGATCCAATGTCTCACGCTCCAGGACACTACCCTTGAGGCGGTAGAGGTGGGATCCCTTGCTGAGTCCCGTGAAAAACCAACCCTGGAGGGTAAACAGATTAGGAAAAAGAAGAATAAGCCTTCTATTAGAAATGCCCGGCGGCAATTCCACAGTAGGTCTTTTTCCTTCGAGCAATGTTCACGATGGATGCAACTACGGTTTTTGAAATTTGTCTCATTAATAACAATTTCACTGAATACTTATAGCCTTTTCTTTCAGTGTCCACCGTCCTTTCAATGACCTAAAAAGTTTATGAATAAGCAAAGACAACCCGCATTGTCTATTGTCAGAAATTCATCGTAGACTGTCGCAATAACAGCACAGAAATGTTGCGCCCATATTTCATTTACTTATTAACCATTTCCTTTCATTTTGTCAGCTTGGATCACTGAGTAATGCCATTGACGTCTTAAAAATCGCACACAAATACACAACACTTGATTCGCACGTATGTGCTTGTACGGATCTTCGACGTCACTGTAAGGATTCTGTGTACTTTTCACACAGAGTACCCTACACCGGTTTTCGAGTACAGCAAGTGACCTGGCACGTGAGTCATCCTGTTCTACTTGCCAAGCCTTTAGGGGAAGTGCACAACAACATGTGTTGGCCTGCGATAAGAAACAGGTTCAACAAGCCCTATACTCGGCTACTGTACTTCCGCTACGCGTGGACAGAATGACATCACCGGCGTATCCTGCTACGGCCGTTCAAAACACATTAGGTCCTGAAATATTTGGCTCAGTTATGGGCAAACTAATAGGACAAGGTAAAAAGTACATAGCATATATTATGAGATGTATTTTTCTTAGCCGACTAGCTTAATATCTGCACGTATACACCTAACACCCTGTATAAGTTTTATAATCACCGAAACCCATATTATCATACACAAAATATTTCATATGACTTCTTTCTTCACTATAAAACCTTCAATCAATTCCATTTCATCTTTCTCAATACCATATTTCATCATTCATAACCTCGTCTATAACAAATGCAATTACTAAGACGTACTATTCTTCTTAACATAAATACTCCCTTAAATAGATCCATACTCTTCCAACATTACGATGCTTAACCTTAAGTATTTCGTTCGTGCATTTAACAACATTACTTTACAAGGAAAAGCTTGTCTATATATTTCACTTCCTCTCATACGATCCACCTGTGACGTAATCATCGGGTGAATGCTTTCACGAGATCCGTAGATAGTATTTAACATACGCTAATCCTTATATTCAGCTGTTTAATCGTTTTCCATCCTTCTCCTAATTTCAATTACTATAGTAATTCGCTTATCTTATTCATAGCCATACTCCACGAGATATCAATCTAATTATAAATTAACTTAATATAGTATTAATAGATTACATGTAACACACTTCACATCACTGTATCACTTGCACACCTAGAATACTTTATACTAATGCATATGCCTAGCTAAATTAGGAATTATAATACTTATAGTAAACACTTAGCTCGTCTTACATCATATCAGCTGTCAGTTGCTCTCCTCCTCCTCGTCACATCGCTGGTCCATTTGCCATGGTCCGAGGTTCGGCTCGATTCCTCATCTCATTTTAGGTAGGGTCTGCTGGCCGGATCATATCTCCCTTCTGCTGGATTCCTCATCCCATTTTATGTAGGGTCTGCTGGCTGGATCATATCTCCCTTTGGCTGGATTCCTCATCTCATTTTAGGTAGGGTCTGCTGGCCGGATCTTATCCCCTTCGACTGGATTCCTCATCTTATTTTAGGTAGGGTCTGCTGGCTGAATCATATCTCCCTTTGGCTGGATTTCTCATCTCATTTTAGGTAGGGTCTGCTGGCTGGAATATATCTCCCTCCATGCTGGTCCATCTCGAGTTTAGCAAGACATCATCTTCATGATATAGCTGTCAATATGATCAAACAAGGTCGAGAAGTAAATGTTCATTTTAATAATTCCTTAGAATAATATTTTCTTTTTAAATATTCTATTTGTTTTCTTTCTTGCGCTATAGTTAACCAGTTCTCTATATTTGCGTCAGGTCTTCGCTCTCCGCTTAGACAAATCTTCTATTTTAAAATTATTTGTTTTCTGAAAATTCAATTTGTTCCTCGATTCTTTTTCTGTAGGAATGAATCTTTCCTATCCTTTTCTTCTTTTACAACTAATTACTGAATTCCAATGTATCGCTAATCTTGCGTATTGGGTCTATCAGCGTACGTATTTAAATAAATTCTCGTATATTACGCTGTCCCTATATATTTTTACAGTGTTTTAGCAAGTATCTTACCGTCTTTTCTTAATTTAGAACAGTTATTATTGATAAATTCCGCCGTAATCTTGACTAATTTCCCTTCTTCGATACAGCAACAGCAATTTGCTTCCTCTCGTCTCGAGTTCAGTTTTTCAAGTATAATTTTTTAATAATAAATAATATTTTACTTGTTTTCTTGAAACAATTCCCCTGACATTGCTCTGTTCCTCACCGCCTTTTAAAAAGTAGACGACCCAAGTTAATCATGGCCTCCTAATGTATTCATATGCCAAGACCCTCTTGTATACAATCTTGCCTTGGGAGGTCTAACCTTCTCTGGACGCCATTTTGCAACACGTCCGAAAATGCAACGGGCACACCAGACAAATGCTGGAACTGTAGCTTAGTTACGGCCATGACTACTTCCTTCTCACTCTTAGCACTCTCAATTTCATCGTCACCATTAGAACTTTCGGTATCGGACTCACATAAAGGAAAATTGTAAAGAAAAGTAGACCGGGCGAGTTGGCCGTGCGCGTAGAGACGCGCGGCTGTGAGCTTGCATCCGGGAGATAGTAGGTTCGAATCCCACTATCGGCAGCCCTGAAGATGGTTTTCCGTGGTTTCCCATTTTCCCACCAGGCTGTACCTTAATTAAGGCCACGGCCGCTTCCTTCCAACTCCTAGGTCTTTCCTATCCCATCGTCGCCATAAGACCTATCTGTGTCGGTGCGACGTAAAGCCCCAAGCAAAAAAAAAAAAAGAAAAGTAGAGTAAAAGAAAACAGAGTAATATAAATTAAATCTTCATGGAAACGCCATTAGGTATATGTTTTAACTCATCAGTATCTTAACAATGCAATACTGCAGTAATTGTCACACCACAGTTCTGTATGTGCTTGAAGAATCGAAGATATGGGTGCATAATACATATATTTGGGAGATAAGTACAAATAACCGTACATTAGGTAGGAATCAATCAATCAATCAATCAATCAATCAATCAATCAATCAATCAATCAATCCTGATCTGCATTTAGAGCAGTCGCCCAGGTGGCAGATTCCCTATCTGTTGTTTTCCTAGCCCTTTCTGAAATGATTGCGAAGAAATTGGAAATTTACTGAACATCTCTCTTGGCAAGATGTTCCAATCCCTAACTCCCCTTCCTATAAAATAATATTTGCCCCAATTTTTCCTCTTGAATTCCAACGTTATCATCATATTTTTACGAATAAAACTCCATCCGTTTCATTACTCTAATTTCTTTCAGTATGGCACAATAAATGCACATACACATATTTAAACACAAGCCATTCTAACCAGTTGTGAATGGCCACAATAATTACAAGTCTATTTACAAATCCCTCTTCCTTATGGCCAGCGAGGGTCCAGCCCGTTCCTTTACCTGGGACGCTAATCCGTACTTTCACTTGCCCAAAGTCCACTCACTTCCTACAGCTGCCGTGAGTAGACAGCTGGAATTGAACACTGGCTATATAACACAAGTCGACTGTTCGTTGGTTCGATTGCACACTTCACACAGCCCCATGCAGTGAACAACTAAACACCTCAACAGTATTCGACAGCAGGACGATACTCACAACAGCGAACATTAACACAGCTCCATTTATCATTGCACTCATGATAGCGCGTTTCCTCGCTGGCTAACGGTGATCCTCAGTCCACAGAATTAAACAGTACAGTCTTTCGTTCTATCTCCTCCAGTTACACACTAACTGGTCTCTCCGACACCACAACAGCAGCTCCTCGTTCAGACTTCGGTGGGACACTGGCGACAGTCAACACCTCTGTCGCCCTCAGCCCAGCCACCGAACTCCAGCTCACTGAGTCTCACACTGACTCCCCCACGGAGTCCATATCTGACTGGCTGTCCGCGGCTAGACTCCCTTTTTATAGCTCACGTGATTTGATCCAGAAATTTCACGATGTCACCACAGTCGATGTGTTTACTAATAATTTACGATTATCATTACATTGACTAATTACGTTTACTTATTGGGATGTTTGTATTATTTTAAAAATATTATAAAGACGTTGTTTTCAAAATAGGATACTGCGGATTAACACGTTC
This sequence comes from Anabrus simplex, assembly GCF_040414725.1. Lineage (NCBI taxonomy): Eukaryota > Metazoa > Arthropoda > Insecta > Orthoptera > Tettigoniidae > Anabrus > Anabrus simplex. Next base: position 345,932,472 of record NC_090269.1, on the reverse strand, counting down.
AGTACCTGCTTCTGAGCGGGACACTCGAATGCCTGGACCAGCCATTTTCATGCCCGGCCCTCTTAACGTGCATTACTTAATAAAATTTACCATTACCCCTGAACTATATAGGTTAGAAACATTATACTTTGTGCTAACCTCTAGTAAATATTTAGGGTGTGATATCTGGTGTCACAGGTTCCAAAATACGTCTAATTTTATACAGCCTATCTGTACTTTTGGCATAATGATTACTGCCACTGTAGTGAAGAAAGGAAAGAATATGAAGGAAGCGTATTCGGAACATTGTTTTAGAAAATATCGGGGTATGAAAAACAGGGTCTTCGGTCAAGTACATTTTTATATCAAGATTTTGGAATAATCGGTTTCCACGATTGCATGAACGAATTCTTCGTGAAAGGCCGGGGCGCCGCGCCTATCACTTGACTCGCCTATAGATTGGTCTGCTCACACACATACTGATAAAATTCGTCATTCATGAAAATACTCACCTAATTAAAAATATCCTGCTCATTTTCTGTTTGAACGTTTATACCTGAATTTTCTCTAAACGATGGAACAGGTGGACAATAACTAGGATGATATGTATCAGGCACTTCACTTTCCTTTATAGGCCTATTGGTTTCGGGAATCGGAAATTCCTCGTCACTCTCACTTTCACTATCTGAGTCTATTTCAGGAATACGTTCGTCACCAGAACAATCATTGTGAACAATATCTAATAATTAATCTTCCGTAATAAACTTTCTTTCATAAGCCATTATAGTACACTCGGTAAGAACGACACGCACTCCATTGGAATCTCAAGTACCGTCTTGACACGCGAGGAAGTGCTGAGATATTCCCGCTAAAACAGCTAAGATAAACATGAGTCCACTCAACGCGGGGGTTATCTCAAAAATGTCAACCAACTTCCTGCTACAACCAGTAACGTTGACTAAGGTGTAAGAATGCATAGATGACGAATATAAACAGCATTGCTTCGCGCGGAACATTAAACGTCTTACGCCGTCCACGGCCCAGAGCATAGGAGCAAGCTTAAACGTCTTACGCCGTCCGCGGTCCGCAATGAGTTAATTGCTTGAGATTATCTCTACTTTGTGTAAAAGTAATTTTTTTAATAATTGCGGAAGAGTTCTGGTGTTTAACAGAATTAAATACTGCCCACCGTTCAACACAGTTTGTTAGGAGCTTACATTCAGGATTTAGGTTTGCAGTGGGATTACATCGCAGTGCAATGGATCACTGAAGAACCCTCGTGCTGCGTTAAAGAGCACTTCATTGTGAAATTCAGCAAAGTTGGTGGTTTATCGCCTCCATCATATGAGAGGTACTAGACTTACACTGACTTTATTAAAATTGTTAACATTTGCAGAGCGCTGTTAAATAGGTCAGAGAACTGTTTAGAGGATGTCGTAATGATACTTCGATATACACCGTAAAATGAAACGATTACCATCATAGGCTCAGCCAGTTAAATGTAGGACATTCACTGGCATAGTGCTGGTTTAAATCTCGGTTAAATCTCTATGTAAAAGTTTTGTTGTTCGGAACCATTTCAATTTTGTATTAACGTGTACAAGAGCAGTACACCTCGTGGTCAAAATACAATCAGTTTTTTAAAATATTAAAGAAACTCATTATTTGTAAGATTATCACTGTGCAACACACTAATGTTATTTCACGGAACAAGAAGAAAACAGTATTGTTGGCGTGTATGTACTTCCAAAGACTATTGTTTACCACTCGAAACAAGCAGAGTACTGCTGTGTTGGAGCATTCTCAGTAGCAGTGTTTTACTGAGAGACTTCTCTAGTGGGGCAGGAAGGGGTCGGAGACACTGACTAGAGAAGGTGCAGCTAGGGTCATTTTAAAATGTAATTTTGCTGTCGAGTATGTAGGTTGCTCCTGGTTTCAAAAATGCTTCGCTCAGTTTCGGGAGTGATTTATTGTAGGATTGAATTCAGATGCACGTTGGGAGCCTTGATATTTTACTCTTTCATACATGACAATAACTCGATAAAGGAATCGGAGAGGGATTACAGATGCTGAATAATATGTCAATTTCAGAATTACCTTAGAGGAAGAGCGAGTTTTTCAACCCTTTAACAAGCGCAAACATTTCTTACAATTTCAAGCCTCTAAGAAATACTCGGTGTGCTTTTAACATAATTCTTAGAGTTGAAGTGTATTTCTGAACTAGCCTACTTCAATATGAAAGTTACAGAGAAACTCGCTAAAACAAAAGAGAAAGGTGGATTTATTGTGCAAAAACGTTTGCTAATTTGGTAGCAAAATAACAATGCAAGGAACGTTATTGCTCTTATGTACATATAGTTGAAATAGAACACTTCATCATTATATATTTATATATTGTTTATAGGAGGAACACCGTTTTCTAGGGGTAGCATGCCTGCCTCTTACCCGGAGGACCCGGGTTCGATTCCCGGCCAGGACAGGGATTTTTATCTGGATCTGAGGACTGGTTCGAGGTCCACTCAGCCTACGTGATTAGAATTGAGGAGCTACCTGACGGTGAGATATCGGCCCCGGTCTAGAAAGCCAAGAATAACAGCCGAGAGGATTCATTGTGCTGACCACACAACACCTCGTAATCTGCAGGCCTTCGGGCTGAGCAGCAGTCGCTTGGTAGGCCAAGGCCCTTCAAGGGCTGTCGTGCTATGGGGTTTGGTTTGTTATGGGAAGAAACTGCAACTTAACCTAGTCCTGTTACAAAGCAATAATATCGATTTATAACTAAGAATCATGTTTTAATAAATAATAATTACATTGCAATATCACTGCGAACCGAATTTCACATCAGCTTTCATGAAGGTAAAGCAATCCGCAAGGGTAAAGTGTCCAAATTTAAAGGAGGGCAAGAAGTCAGAAATGACCTTAAACACCATTCGGCATTCATACGGTTCAAAACTAGAAAATTAGGTGCTTTGTATTATATCCTAACAGAGCAGATTGAGCAATTTGGCATAATAACAAAAACAGGGGGTTCTTAAGCTTTTCAACAACTGAAGAACTGGAAAAATCCAAAAGTAAGCAGCGAGATTTGTTCTGGGTGATTTCCGACAAAAGAGTAGCGTTACAAAAATGTTGCCAAGTTTGGGCTGAGAAGAACTGAGAGAAAGGAGACGAGCTGCAGGACTAAGTGGTATGTTCCGAGCTGTCAGCTGGGAGATTGCGTGGAATGATATTAGTGGACGAATAAGTTTGAGTGGCGTCCTTAAAAGTAGGAAAGATCACAATATAAAGTTCGAATTCAAGGGGACAAATTGGAACAAATATTCATTTATAGGAAGGGGAGTTGGGGATTGGAATAACTTACCAAGGGAGATCCTCAATAAATTTGCAGTTTCTTTTAAATCATTTAAGGAAAGGCTAGGAAAACAACAGATAGGGAATCTACCTTCTGGGCGACTGTCATAAATTTAGATCGGTATTGATTGATTGATTGATTGATTGATTGATTGATTGATTGATTGATTGATTGATTGATTGATTGATTGATTGATTGATTGATTGATTGATTGATTGATTGATTGATTGATTGATTGATTGATTGATTGATTGATTGATTGATTGATTGATTGATTGATTGATTGATTGATTGATTGATTGATTGATTGATTGATTGATTGATTGATTGATTGATTGATTGATTGATTGTATCAGTAGATGTGAAGTTCACAATATACATAGGAAGAGGCGAGTGATTACTCTACTGAAACCTGGCAAAGAAGGAAACAATCCAGAAAAGTTCAGACGAGTTTACATTCAGTGGCGCTTTTACAAACTGCTGCAAAGAATGATCTTAAATTGCACTCTACCCATGATTGATCCTCTGCTCATTCCCCAGCAAGATGGGTTTCGTCCTGCTAAAATTTGTGCTGAGCAACTGGTGAATATCACGCAGTTTACAGAGGATCGATTTGAAGATAGTAAGGTGAAAAGTGACACAAGTTATACATTATAACCTAGCCTAACCCCATGGTACTACAGCCCTTGAAGGGCCTGAAGGGCCGAGATGTCGTGTGGTCAGCACGACGAAACCTCTCGGCCGTTATTCTCGGCTTTCTAGATCGGGGCCTCACCGTCAGGTAGCTCCTCAATTCTAATCACGTAGGCTGAGTGGACCTCGAACCACCCCTCAGATTCAGGTGAAAATCTCTGGCCAGGCTGGGAATCTAACCCGGGACCTCCGGATAAGAGTTAGGCACACTACCCCTACACCACGGGGGCGTCTTCTACAATATAACCTAATATATCAAGCTGAACAGGTTTATTTCCACTCTTCTCCAGAATCGTAGGCTCTTTGTAGACTTCCTACGGCAGCGAAGTCGATGGAGAACGCAGAATGACGGCTTTCCGCAAGGAAGTATGTTGTCCCCTCTTCTGTTTAACATATATACGTTTTTCTGCTATTGGTTTTAGGTCGCACCGACACACACAGGTCTTCTGGTGACGATGGGATTTGAAAGGGCTAGGACTGGGAAGGAAGCGACCGTGGCCTTAATTAAGGTACAGTTCCAGCATTTGCCTGGTGTGAAAATGGGAAACCACGGAAATCCATTTTCAGGGCTGCGGACAGTGGGGTTCGAACCAACTATCTCCCGAATACTGGATACTGGTCGGACTTAAGCAACTGCAGCTATCGAGCTCGGTAACATATATACAAACGACCAACCTTTAGCCCCCATCTTCAGCAGTTTCCTTTATGCTGATGATCTCGCTTTGGTCACGCAGTGCACATACAGTACTTTGAAAAAATGGAGAGCAGTCTGACCAGTGCCCTCGGAAGTCTGTCAAATTACTGCAGCACAAATCAGCTGGGACAAAATCCCTCTAAGACACTAGTGTGGAGCTTTAATCTGACAAATAGGGAAACCCATCGACGATTAGAATCGTTAGGAGTTGAACTAGAAAAAAATATGAAACTCCCAAGTACCTAACAGTTATATTTGATAGATATATCACATTCAAACAGCCCACAAGAACTACAATTTGAATGTTTCATCTATGAACAATCTGCTGCGAAAACTGGTCGGATCACAGTGGGGTAGTCAACCGTAAATTATCCGAACTTCAGCGTTGGCTTTGTGCGATTCTGCAGCAGAGTATGTTCGCGTTGTGCGGCGCAGTTAATATCACACGAGACGCGTCAATGAAAATTATAGATTGAGAATAGAGAGCCGAAAGTCTATTCCTATCGAACTATTTTATCCTATCACTGGAGTAACACCAGTCCCTGTGCGACGGGAAGTAGCAGCAGGCAAAGGAAGGATGATAGGTGAATATAAATGTATCCATCCACTGTATGAACATGAACCACCTGATTAAAAATTTCACTCCAGGAAGAGCTTCTTAAGAGAACTGAAGAAACTTAGCTGAAAAGACCTGGCTGCCCCTGTGGACAACAAAGAATTGCTTCTCCCGTGGTTGGAAAGAAGTAGCTGAAATATACGACGTGACCTTTATGAGAAAAGGTTGGTATAGCAGTCTTTGAGTCGGCTGTAGTTAGGCGTTGGCAGGTCCAAAGAGAACTTACGCAAGATGGGATTGCGGTAAAGATTATATGAAGTGTGACTACAGAGACGAGTGGATAATCGGGCATGAGCTTCTGTGTCGACTATGTTTTACTTCATAAATGTACGATGACCAATAATATGCTGGATGTAGCCAGTTTCTGGTCAACAATTCAGTATTATAAAATTGTTGTAAGAGTGTCTATATTTGTTTCGTATACGGAAATAATAATCATAATACTGGTTTAACATTAAAATTTTGTGCACCACAAGTATTTTTAACGCGCGCGGCTGTGAGCTTGCATCCGGGAGATAGTAGGTTCGAATCCCACTATCGGCAGCCCTGAAGATGGTTTTCCGTGGTTTTCCATTTTCACACCAGGCAATTAAGGCCACGGCCGCTTCCTTCCAACTCCTAGGCCTTTCCTATCCCATCGTCGCCGTAAGACCTATCTGTGTTGGTGTGACGTAAAGCCCCTAGCAAAAAAAAAAAAAGTATTTTTAACACCATACGCCACTGGTCTGAGCAGAGTTAGGATAGGGTTTCCTCCTCATCTCCCATTTCCTATGTCAATTTAGTCCATCTAAACTGCACAATCATTCATTTTTGGTAATGGTGATGATGATTCTTATTTAAAAGGGTTAGTAGAAGGATATAATAAAATATAAATGTTGACACATTCAGTCGTTAACCTGCCTATACGACTACTTCTCTGGCAGATGGCCAGTGATGACTACACCCTCGGCCGTATTTCTTAGCATTCGTGAAGGCATCCGCTGCTTCTCACATCAGTGAACTTATCAGCTGACTTCAAAGAGCTGAGTAAATACCATTATAGTCCTCGGGATTAAAATACATTTGACATTTGAAAATTTTTGCTTTTAATACTCCTCCACGTAGATCACTTCAGTAGATCAGAAATTCCCAGTGCCTGTCTTCAGAACTCTAGATATCCTTACATATATTATTTTCTACCGTTGAGGATAATTTTTAATAATCGGGCAAGATATTGGCTTTTAGTGCCGGGTGTGTCCCATGACAAGTTCGGCTCGCCAGATGCAGGTCTTTTGATTTGACTCCCGTAAGCGACCTGCGCGTCGTGATGAGAATGAAATGATGACGCAGACGACACATACACCCCGCCCCCGTGTCAGCAAAATTAACTAGTTAAGGTTAAAATACCCGACCCTGCCGGGAATTGAACCCGAGACCCCTGTGACAAAAGGCCAGCAAGCTAACCATTTAGCCATGGAGCCGTACAGGGAAGGTATTGATATACTATTAAGGATCTATTCTTGTCCTCTTCAGTAGGTGCTCCATTCGCACTGTGTTTCTATCGGAAAGTTTACATAAGTTTCAAGAGGTAGCAACTTAAATATGTAGCTTAGGCAAGGCTGAGGGTAGAGGGGAGTGGTCTTCATTGCAAAGCGGTACCGTCACTGACTTTTTATCAGAGCAGCCATCGTTCGACTCCCGGGCTATGCATGTGGGATTTTTTAAATGAAAAACCACGTCGCTTTGGTTAGGACTCCATATAAAAGTGGAGGTCGCTGGGCTATAATCACAATATCAACAGTCATATAAGAGTGTAAATTTGCTTTCGCACATGCTATGCCATTCAGCTGTTAGAATATTATTTTTAGAGGAGTTCCTTAACATTTCTCTTCTTCCGCTGCACCTAGAGGTATCCTACTCCATTCCTACATCTTCATTTCTCCTCTTATATCTTGTCTCATCTCTCTTACATCACCGAAAACTCAGTTTTGAACGACTTCAGATTGAAGGGTTTACATATTCATTCATTCATGGCGGCTGGGTTCTGCTGAATGACAGATTATTGGTTTGTGACGTGGGAGAAGAGCAGCAAGCATCAGCTCGAACATATCCTCTTGACAGGTGTCCTAGTAACGAACATTGTATTACATTTCCATCATATTGCAGGAGGTATTATGCATATGCACAATCAATAATACAGAGGAATTTCAAGATTCCATGCTATATCTGAATAATTGAGTTTTCATTGTATTCTATATAGGAGTGGCTCGTTTGAATCTGTAGTAACTGATACCTAACTTTACTGTGGCTTTTCCCCAGCGTGAGGATTTGTTCTGGTCGGCTTATTACGTACTATAAACAACTTGTACTCTGGTGGTTAAGGTTGTAAATTGTGGCAGAATCAAGCAGTGGTTGTCCTATTTACTGTGTTTGGAAGGCGAGCTCATTTAACGTGAGTACTTTTACAATATTTATAACTACTTTCAAATAGCGTTGTTGGCTATAAATCCGCGAACTACTGCGGAAAAAGTCATATTGTACAGTGGAATTACCCGGTATGCAGCGGATTTACGTAATGTATAACAATTAAGTCAATTTATATATTTAAAGAGTTTAATAAAAACAGATTCGTCCAGTCCGTCTGGCCGTTCTACTAGGCCAATTTGCTTCATTTTAAATTATTTTCTCAGGAATTACTGCCCGCAAATCATAAGACATTGACAGGTCTCTAAGTTCAATCAACTTTAAGTAATACTAAAATCAGATCAATAAAGGACCACTCCAATAATTGCTGGCGAAGACTTACCCTAGCTCGCAATACATTCTGTACTTAGAGGGTTGCTAAGCGATTAACACTTTCATTAATATTCTGATATTCTTATGTGATTTTCATCCTTTGTAATGTAATTGAATGCAGCCATGTTTGAGTACTACCTGTCAAGCGACAGAGTATATACTTCTACTGATCACGGAAGAACACTATTCTCTGCTAGGTACTCTGGTTCTTTGACCTTCCCCAGCTTCTAAATATACTCAACAGATGGCAGAACGCTCCCAATAACTTACATGCTGCTAAGAGGAAACAGTGATTGCACAGACGGGAAGGTATCTCGTGGACTAGCCTTCCGTATGTCCATTAAAAAAGGGCAGGGACAAACTCTTGAAAAAGTGGATGTCTACTCAGTCACGGCCAATTGCACGTTGCTCTATGTCGGGCAAGATCGTTTGAAAATGTTAAGATCCAGATACGGTCTATTGGTGGAAGCAGAGTGAATATGATATGCAAAGACGTGTTATAAACTACATTACTAGCTGGGCTGAATGGCTCAGATTCATGGAGCCCTGCATCCCAGAGAAACGACCAAGCAAATCTCATACAAAGAAGAAGCGAAGGGAACTGCCTACCTGCCTTATATTCACAACACAACATATAGAATTGCCAAGGTCCGCCGCAAACACAATATAAAATAGTGTTTGGCACCGTCAATAAAATTGCTTACAGTCTGGGTAATACCAAGGACAAATTGTCCCCTCTTTTACATCCTGGGGTATACCAAATTCCCTGTACAGGGTATACATCGGCCAAACATGCCAATCCATTGATACTCGTATCAAGCAATATGAATGAAACATTCGTCTCAATCAGCCAGACAAATCAGCAACAGCTGAGCACGCTCTATCGTCGGGTCATGATGTCGTGTTCCAAGATGCTCGAGCTCTTACCCACACTAGACACTACAGGTCCACGATTATACAGGAAGATGCGAAAATACAGTATGTAGAAATCCTAAATGATATAGGCTTTTGGGCTTATGATGTGTCAAGAAAATAGGGTGAAGTTCTTTCCGTTTCGCAGAGAACATTGCTCTGGGTTTTTAAAAGAAAACTCTCGACTGTTCACGAAGAAGGCTTCTCAGAGAATGAAGTTTGAATTTCGACGTTATAGTAGAAGTGGAAGTGGTACTTTCATTCGCCACCAGGTGGCTCACCGGACGTGGCACAGCTCTAGCGTTCGAAGCGGAAGCTGACGGAACCTTCAGAATCAGTCTAAAAGGGAGTCAAATATTATAACAGGTGTATAAACATATGCCAGGATGATATTGACACAAGCCTGGAATGAAAGATCTGGTGATGAGGAACGTACGAATTTGGAAAACGCCCGAAACGAAATAACAACAGTGAAGGGACATGGAAGGGAACTACTTACGTAAATCTCAGCCCGTGTCCCCGTGGAAACGTTTTCCTCATGTGCACTTTTTCGATAGGATTATTAATAAGGGAGATATAATTAACGGACAGTTTTACAGACTAAGTCCAGTGAACATAGTCCAAAATGTGTTGTACGTGGAGCATATAAATAAAATCGTAACGACCGTGTGTTCGTACATTGACTATTTTGGCGAAATTTGCCTTCAGTTATCCGTTTCATGTGTAATTATGTCCATCTACATATTTTTTGGCTTTTGTTTCTGTTTGTTTGTCTGAGTTCTTATAACTTAAAAGCTACTGGATATAGTTATGCCAAACTTCATATTTAGAATCCACCTGTCCTTGGGTAGGTTTTAGGGTCAATATTGTTTCTAAATCCCTGCTGGGTAGATCCCGCTGACTTGCTGGATAATTGTTGAGTGGATGAAGGAATGAATGGGATGAATGAATGGATTACTGCAGTTACATAATTTAAGTGTACGTTATTTTGTGTATTTTAAAATTAAGGATTCTTTCATTATTATTATTATTATTATTATTATTATTATTATTATTATTATTATTATTATTATTATTATTATTATTGCTATTAGTATTATTTGTTTTATTTGTATTCGAAATTATAAGTTATGTATATGTATACTCATCTAGTGGTTAAGTGTAAGAGAGGGCCTTGAGCCCTAACTTCACCACCAATAAAGGCATTATCTATCTATCTATCTATCTACCGGGCGATTTGGCCGTGTGGTTAGGGGCAAGTGGCTGTGATCTTGCATCCGGGAGATAGTGGGTTCCATCCCCACTGTCGGCAGCCCTGAAGGTGGTTTTCCGTGGTTTCCCATTTTCGCACCACGCAAATGCTGGGGCTTTACCTTAATTAATGCCATGGCAGCTTCCTTCCCATTCCTAGACCTTTCCTGTCCCATCGTTGCCATAAGACCCATCTGTGTCGGTGCGACGTAAAGCAAATTAAAAAACTGAACTGACTGGGGGTTTGTACAAATCCGAAACATTGATTTTGCACTCGCAAAAAATATACACAATCAAACTTTATGGAAATCTACGTGCCTTAATGGAAACCAATTTCTAAAACGTTTTTGTCATATGCATGATTTCTATACGAGGATTAATAAGTGAGCTATCATTAACGGACCGTTTCTTGGTCTAACTTCGAGCGGACCCTTTGTTTTAGCTTTCTTATTGATTTGTCTGTTTGTCCGCTTGCTGATTCTTATAACTGGGAAACTGCTGCATATATTTCTTCCAAAATTTGTATACGTCTTTGCTATGTATCACGGTCAATATGTCCGACTCGTTGGCTGAATAGTCAGCGTACTGGCCTTCGGTTCAGAGGGTCCTGGGTTCGATTCCCGGCCGGGTCGGGGATTTTAACCATAATTGGTTAATTCCAATGGCCCGGTGGCTGGGCGTTTGTGCTGTCCCTAACATCCCTGCAATTCATACACCACGCATAACACTATCCTCCACCACAATAACACGCAGTTACCTACATATGGCAGATGCCGCCCACCCTCATCGCCACACGAAATTAAAATAACCGGTCAATATTATTTCTAAATCCCGGATTGCTTTAGAGGTTTATTGGAACTCGAAACAGTGATTTTGCTCTCCCGGAAAATATACAATATCACCCTTAATGGAGAACTGTCAGCCGTAAGGGACATCAATTTCTATTTTTTTTTTTCTTATGTGCACTTTTTCGATATGAATATAACAAGGGAGATATCATTAATGGACTGTTTTACTGGCTGTCGTGTCATTTCAAGTTAGGTTAAAAAGTTTAACTAAAAAGCCATTTTATTATTTTCGGTAGAATAGATAATAAGAGAGGTTATCATCAACGACAGGTTTCATGAGTTTGCAGCCACAGCGCCACCCCGGGTTTCAGATGAACAACAATATGTAACCGAGAAGTAGGGAGAATTACGCACAACTTCGGACCAGGAACTGTATCGTTCAATAATCTCTGTGAACTACACCATTCCGTCTCCACCTTGTTAAGCTTCATCGTTCTTCACGTTACTGCCGCGTGCTTTCGTAGAAGAATATCAGTTTAACTTGCCGTATTAGACCTTTGAATACAGGCATGGAACTTCGCATAAATTCATTGAGGAATCCTGAAATCGATTACCAACTCTCATGCGAAGAACAGGTACATATGCTAGTCTCTAAATATTTATAAAAAGAAAGCAAGTGACCAATTAGAGAAGCAAGTGAAAAACATCCTGAATGTAGTAGAAATGAAAATGAAAACCTACAACCTGTTTTCCAGTCAATGACCGGGTCAGGGATGGGATGAATGATGCCACAAACTTGCGGCAAGAATAGGAATTGTGCCGGCTACCGAGGCTGTCGCACTCCTCTGGGGCGATGATTAATGACTGACTGATGAAATGAAATGATACTGGAGAGTCTTTCTGGAATTAAAGGTGACAGGGAAAACCGAAGTACCCGGAAAATAACCTGTCCCGCCTCCACTTTGTCCAACACAAATCTTATATCGAGTGACCGGGATTTGAACCACGGTATCCAGTGGTGAGAGGCCGACGCGCTGCCGCGTGAGCTATGGAGCCTCTGCTGGATGTAGTAGAATTGTGAATTAACTGAACTTTTTATTCGTTTCTTCTCTGGATGTAACAAAGTTCTACAAAACAAAGATGAGAAACTCGACCTTAAAGGTATGTAAGTATGAATTAACAATTCTGGCATTCAGCATGAATTATTCTATTACCTTTAATACAGTAGGTCGTAAGCTTATAGCTGTATCAGATCTTCAAGGAATGTATTAAATTTCACGAGTCCAATTCTCAAAATGGGGCGTTACTCTGAACACAATGAACTCTAGTGCTTCACAAATTATTGAGCTGTTGGGAAGGCCTGGTATTGATTTCACTTACTTCTGTCAGACTCCTCCCATTATTACTGTTTCCCAGCATCCCGTGAACAACTGTCCTTCCTTTCTGACGATCAGATGTTTAACGCCGTGCTATGTGTTATGTTCATCTTAAGTGGTTTCAATGAAGATTTCGCTCTTGAGAACAGTACAATGAATCGTTCTTTATTTGCTGCACATGAGGAAAATTGAAAGTCTCTTTTGATGGTTTTTGAGCCCTGATAATATCAACTTCCTATAAAGTATCTCTTATCGTCTATAAACTATTCCTCTATTCAGGAAGGGATTCTCTTCGTACCACCCACACGTGACCTTTCCATCCCTCCAATGTCGAAAAGATCTCACTTAGGATTGGGTGGTAGAATACACACATAGTGTCCCCAATATGTTGTAAAATGCGAATAAAGGGGAGCCTAGAGCTCTCAGCTTGGGAGCGTGGGTTATCAACCACGACTCCCGAGCTGAGTGTGGCGTTGCTTCCATTTACTTTTATCAGTTTCCTTGCCTTCACTTTTCGTATCCGACCTATTTTAGTCAACTCGTGTTATTTTCCTACCACGACGGAATTAAGATTGCGAGGCCTAGAGAGTCTTCATTTCTACGCTATTCCTGGTCTTTTCTTCTTTCGCCGATAGCTTTATTCTTGGAAGTGTCGGACATCTTGTATTTTCCTTCCTATTTTCCCACTTACTCTGCAAAGAGTAATCGCCAACTCGATCAAGTGTCCAAAATGAAATATATAGGCACCAGATATTGCCCATACATAGTCATGTTATATGGCAGTTCCAGCTGTATATTAAACATTGTAAACATTAATATCCTTATCATCTGTGTTCTTTGACACCATTTTATTCCTGTTCTGATTAACAGTAATCTATTCATTACAGCTCTTATGCACGCTGTCTACGCTTGATCGTTATTGAACGCAGGGGATTTCAGCTAACTCCACAACAAAATATATGTATTTACTGCAGGTATACCTAAGTCCAATATGCTAATAAGAATAATGTGTCAAAATTTATTTTTATACATCTGTGAGTCGCAAGGGACAAAGGCAGGAAGCCTGGAGGGCCGTGACATAGATCGCCAAAACCCCGTATTATTCCAGTAGAAACGGATTCTTTGAATTCAAATGGAGCCGTTGGCCGGAAACTGAGTCAAGAACACACCCACTTTCACCGCTACTCCAGCCACCGCGAGCGTGACGGGATAATATTTGAACATGGGGAACCACCTAACAGTTGTTACAGGTTGGAAAACTTCTTTATCCCATGAGTGGTATCACATGAATTTTAATCAATATATCCGCCACTGAGCTAGAATCCGCAGATCCGAGTTCATACGAAACTGAGAACAGAATTATCATAGGCCAGGAGGCCATAATGATAACTAATGTTGCTGTTATAATATAAGTGCGAAGTTATAGCCTAGAGCAGGGCCTCTCAGGGCGCATGCACCAGTGCATTGCATTGTGCAAGGTGCAAAAGACGACTTCGCTTGGTTGATCAGAGTGCACACCCCCACTCCTCGATTTTGAGCAACAGCTCTCTCTCTCTCTCTCTTTCCCCACACCTGTCTCGCTCGCTTCGCTTGTCCCCTCTTCCTCACTTGCACCGTAGCGTTCAAAATCCGAGCCGAGTTGAGCCGAGCTTAGCTGTATCGCCCCGAGACGACGCGCTGGTCCAAGCCGAGCAGAGTGGGACCGATGCACTGTGCACAGGACATCTGCGCCTCAGTTTGCACGCGTGAGATTTTGAGCGTTTGAAAGGACCTGGCCTAGACCGTTGCACTCTCGTTGGCCGTTAATTAGTCAGCGAAAATATTTGCTGGGAAACCACCTCAGCAGTGGCGTCATGGCTTGTCTGTATAACACCGCGTAGATGGGGAAACGCTCGCGATCGTTATTTGTCAGTAGTGTTATTTGTACGTGCCAGTTGACGGTCGGGTACGCTTTGTGCGTCACAAAGACTTACAAATTTATTATCGTTTGAGACATAGTGTCTTTTATCTGAGATTATTAACAGTAATGAGACGCCACGTGCGGCCTGGCGTAGTTGGTAATTTATCCAATTAGATTTAAATTATGAGCTTGATAGACTAGCGCTCAATAACTGTAAAACAGCTCACCTGTGCTAACTTTGAACACGCGTGCGCGAGTCGCGAAGTTATGTGCGCTCCGCATATATAAAGTACCGCTGAGAAGGAGAGATTTTGACCGGGCTTGGTCCCTTAATTCAGTTGCGCGTAAATCGGAACTAAATTATTTGCGCGTAGATTGTAGCAAATAGCAATCTAACTAGGATAATAATCGTGTGTGCGTTCACGCCAAGCGGTAAAGAAGTCCTAATACCCAGTGTTATTGTAGACGATTCCAAGAGGAGAAGGAAGGCAGCCATGGAAGCATCAGGAGTCGACTGGGCGACCATTCCTCCCGTGTTCTATGCAGTTGTGATGGGCTAAAGGTGAACATGAAATAAGCGGTCATGTAATTCGTCGCAGATGGAGAGGTGTCTGCAAAGTTAAGTCCCAAGTCTTTATTGTTAGCATGTGTATAGTGGAAGTCAAACTAATTCAAGTAATTTAAATGTTAATCAAATGTCAGCCAGTAGGCACTTGCTTTGTTCATTTTCAAATAACAATAAATGCGTTCAGGATTATGATGCATGTATGAACCCGGTGTTCTTTGTATATAATTTATTCAGTTTGGAACAAGAGGAAAGGATAGGTTAGATAGTTAGGTGTATGTTTTACATTTCAAGTTTGTTTTCTTTGTTGGTGTGTTTCATTCCAGTGTGTGATTATATTCAGATAGAGTTGTTGGGCAAAGTCTTTGCATTAAGTAGGCTGTACGCCAGTAGCGTTGCGTAATTTATTTTCAGAACAGATTAGAGACAACCAGTAGAATAGGATGTTATTCTTTGCATGCCGCATGTACGTTTCAGCTATGACGAGATTGTAAGATATATTTCATTTGACCGTTGAGAGTAGAGAGAGAGCTTCTAATTTCGGGGCACCGAGCTCGTTAGCTGCAGTCGCTTAAGTGCGGCCAGTATCCAGTATTAGGGAGATAGTGGGTTCGAACCCCACTGTCGGCAGCCCTAAAGATGGTTTTGCGTCGTTTCCCATTTTCACACCAGGCAAATGCTGGGGCTGTACCTAATTAAGGCCACGGACACTTTCTTTCAACTCCTAGCCCTTTTCTATCCCATTGTCGCCGTAAGACCTATCTGTGTCGATGCGACGTAAAGCAGCTTGCAAAAAAATCGGGGCAGGCGAGTTCCAGAACGCAAGGGTTATGAACTCAAGTTATATAAAGTGAAAGGCTTGAGAGGCCATGTTATGTTAATGGGGCGAAATGAATATGTGACAGGCTTGAAATGCCATGTTATATAAATGTATATGTGAAAGGGCAGTTTAAGCCGTGGTGTTTATTGGAAACATATAAATTAATTGTGATAATGTGCAAGCCTGAGGTCTGCTTGCATTTGCACTTGCTGCGCCTAGAGATGGCGAGAGAATATTTGTGACATGTTCAATGAACGGAGTCGGCCTTCAGCCCGACAGCCTGTTATGTTCCCAGGGATGCGGCTTGCAGTCAGCTGTATGCCGTGCGCTACCCCTTTCAGTGAAAGTATTTGCGACCCGTTGGTTTCTTGGAACTGTATCCCTTCCCTGGTTATTTAAATGTGTGTTAGTATCCAGCTGACCGTCCAGGCCATGCAGAAGGAAAACGACCCTTTCTCTGTTTCGGACATGGGATGTCAGAGCCTGTATATGTCGAGATTGAATCCCGATGACTCTATTATTTTATATATGTGTTTCTGTGGGTATTTCTTTCTTAGGGGTGATTAGTGTGTTTATGTTATCGTTTACTTTTGTCTTCTGTTTTGCTGTCTGTTTTTGACATTTGTCCAGCGTTTCATAAAGGGATATGTCAGCTCGCGCTGATGAAAGGGAAGTTGCCTCTGTCCAAACTCATTTCCCAATGGGTACTGACCCATTAATAGAATCAGTGATATTTTGGAAGGGAAACTAGGGACAGCCCTGAATAAGTGTTATATTTCATTGTATCCGAATTTCGGAATGTGTAGACCTATATATAATTTGGTCTAACCAAAATGTTAATTTCGATTATTACATGCGATGCTAATGGACGTATTTAGATCGAGCCCACGGGCAAATGACTTATGGATTTAATGGCGCATACATCATTTCCAAAAATCTATGTAACAATATAAACCTCCAATGTAATAACTTTTGTTTACATAATTTCGGGTCGATACCCGCATTTTGTTTATATAATTCTTGTCATATATAACATGTGTTCATGTGCGGATCACTTTTCACGACCTTCTTGGGTCGCATTTAATTTGATTTATATTTGATCTACTTTTTGATTTTGATTAGTATGAGAGATTTTCATGTTTTTGTGGTATAAATCCATCCTACTCATATGCCAGAGTTTTAGTTCGGTTGCTATGTATCAGTATTTGCTCCCCAAATACTTTTTAGTATTATTTATTTAGAGATTTTTTGTCGCCCATTTTTCGAATAGAACCACGCGCTTTACCCTGAGCTTAGCCAAATTTGTGTCAGGATACGTTTGAATATTCTACGTTAATGTCCTAGTTTTCTTTCTGGCATGCCTTCTGTCACGAGTAGTATTTGTCTATATTTGTCATTTCTGAATATGTAACCATATAAGGCTAATTGCCTTCGTTTTGTGAGGGTTAAGACTTCACTTGATTTCCCGGCTGGACAAAGTTACTTCCACGTTGAAAAAGGATGTAAATTGGGCAGAGGATCCATTCGGTTATTACTATCTTTGGAATACAGACTTACAGAGTACATCTACAATATTTATTCAATACTACTTTAAAGTGCTATTGATTTCATTTATTACTTTTGGAAAATTAACGCAGTGTACGTAATATGTCATTTCTAAATATAATAACACATAATAGCCACTATTAATCGGTGACAAAGTAACGTTGAAACAGTAGTACTTTTTACTCATAAGTCTCAAATTTTTGTAGTTTGGTATTTTAGTTTATATTTATAACTTGATAGTATACTTTACTTTTCCATGTATGTTATGATTGCAATATAATACGAAATTTCCAAGACGTCAGAATTTCCTTCCTCTCTTGTAAAAACGTTTATTATGTTAAATACTTAATAAAAATGAAATAATGAAGAAAACCACAAGAAAATACAGAACAAATACAAAAGTTAAGAAAACCTCACCATGTACGATAAGTGAGCGCCGCGCTGACCTTCGTCTATTCGTTTCAGTCCGGGAGATTCGGGTGTTGGCTACTATATTGGCAATGTATTAACGAAATACTATGGAATTATCCTTACCATGTTTTGTAAAATGAAATTTGAAATATTACAATTACGAATTTGAGAATTGACTGAAAAAGTATAACATTATTTTGTAGTAGGGCTACTGCAGAAATAAATATAGCATCATAGCAATTATTTCAGTTTTAAATATTATTTTTATAACAATTCACAGAATGCGTCATACTTCCAATTTTGCATCAATTTTGCGGATTTTGTCCAGTATCCTGTACTCATGCTCCGAATATTAGGTAATTTACATCTTGATTGTAATAGCAATTCTTAATTGCTAGTAACCACACAATACGTAAATACCATATCACCCAGGAGGGGTTGAGATATGTATCTGCACCTTGGTTTCATTAAAGTAGTAATTTTTACTACGACGTAGTTATAATAAGTCTCAGCATAAATATAAAAGCCCCATAAAGGCACCGTAATAAACGTATGAGTTTCGCAGAACAGGATTGCTTCAGAATTCCCTTGAAATAACATCATTTTATCTCTTCCGGTAAAGGTGCAATGGCTATAGGTCAGTCAGATGGTGGATCAGTTATATGACTATGATCCTTGCGTATTTAACAGCCCATACTTGTGTCATGGTTGTGCGACGCAGGGTAATTTATAATCATGATTTACCCATAAAATAACTATAACGACTAAGTTTCGCGACTCTGAATCGGATGACTGTGCCCACAACGTAACTGCAAAGTTTATTTCGTTATATGAGAGTGTCTGCACGTCCCAATTAAAATAGCCTAACACCGAACAAGTGGGTCTGCAGTTTGTGTCACGTAGCTACCAGGTTGCATTCGGGAGATGGTGAATTCGAACCTCACTGTCGGCAGCCCTTAAGGAGGTTTCCGTGGTTTCCCCATTTTTACACCAGGCAAATGCTGGGATTGCATCTTTACTAAGGCCACGCTCACTTCTTTGCCACTCCTAGCCCTTCACTAGCCAATCGTCGCCAATAAGACCTATCTGCGTAAAGCAGATTGTAAGAAAACGAACAGTAACCTAAAAATTCGTTACATGGTGTCCTCAACTTGCATTACTCAACAAGAAAAACGTAAAAGAAATCACACAAATAAAAAATATAAGTGGTTTATAACTCAAAATTGCATCACCGTCTAGCGATAATACTTGTAAGTTGGTTAATAATATATTTCGAATATGGGGCGTCAATTTCATTTTTAAATTCAATGGTTTCTGATTATTACTGATTACTCTGGTGGTTTATAATTTCTGCGACGCAGAATATGATATAATATTTCATATAGCTTTTGCAGCTACCTTAGTTTATTACTAATATTATTATATTAATATTCTTATTACATTTAGTAGTGTTATCATTGTTATTAATATCATGGTGTAATAGCAGCACGCAAGAAACTTAAGGTAATTAACATAGAAAACTGTAAAATAATAATGTAATTCTTCAGAGTTTCTTATCAAGACTGCTTTTATGGAAGCCAAGGCAAGATAGCGTATTCAAATGTGATATAATGAAATGTTTGTTCCACTTCATCCTACTCGAATTTATAAAAATGACGAAGCACATCTACTACACTTGATCCTAAAATGTAACCCCACAAAGAAAGAACCTTACATGGAATTGAGGTGGTAGTTGGTAAGTTAGGTGTTTCACTCCGAAGAAATTTTGATTAATAAATTTATAAACTATATGAAAAATAAACGTATAGTAAGAGTATTATACTTGAAAAAGAAACAACCTAGTATTCATTATTTTTCTTATTAATAATCCTATACTGAATTACCCCAAGAATAATTGCTGCAGTGATCTGATGGATAGCACACTGTACTGCAGACTAAATTGTTCAAGTTTTGGTCTTATATAAAGGCAGGGAGTTGAAATTTTACCCCTAAAATATGTTGCACTTGGTTATCTCAACGAGTAAAAGTTGGTTGTAGTACGATGCCTTAATTATCTTTATTTTCCTTCGTGAATATCAAAAGAACGTATAACATTAACCCTTAGCACTTTTTTAGCTGGTGATGTACATCTACTCGTATTTAGTTTTCTGGAAATGTGTGGCGATACTGCTATCTGTTCTTAAGCCTATAGCAATTCATTTTGAAAAACTCAAGCTGGAATAAATGCCTTGAAATACTTACACAAACAGAATTTACAGACGTACCTGTGTGTACTCACGTGACAAATTATACGGGAATTCAATAAAATCAGCGTGGGTAGGCTAGTACGAATCAAGTTCCGAAGGACAATCTTCATAACTGGGGTTCAAATCATTCACAATCGCGGATTGCGTGTCCAAATCACGCTAATATTATATTCATAAGGCCATGGATTCTTTGAAGTAGAAGTATTACCCAAGAATCGCTTGCTACTTAATTTTTTTCTCTGAAACACGTTTTTCCTTTGAGTGAACATTATGCCGGAACATTTCTAACATACGAGCACAACAGAAAATAGCGTTATTGGACCATTTCTGACATACGAGCTTAAATGGTTAACCTCCAGATTCCCCACCAACAATTGGACCAGGAATTACTGTGCAGTGCGTATTTAGAAATTATTAATAGTTGATCATTCAATGTATATTTATTTTATAAATTTACGAGGGTGATTTTATTTTCGTATACATTTCATCAGAGGGGATATTATTTTGGACCAAACTGTGTGGTAGATCCGGACTCCGTTGAAAGTAGCCCAGGTAGTTCGAAGAAGATTGATACCAAGTAGAAGTTTGTCTTGAAACATATTTAAGGAATCCGGCAAAAATTGGCCAAGATTCCGACCATGGCCATCTATATGAGAAACAAAGTGATGATGGCGCTCGGCTATCACGGGATCGGGCATCAAGTTCTGATGTCACGAAGGGTATGGATCTTTACACCCAGTCCTAAAAAAACTCTCGTAATCCGTATTGATATTAGCCTACTTCGATTTGTAGGTAAATATATACCTTTATTGCATGAATTATTTTTCGTTCAGTGTTTTAGATTTACCAGCAATTCTTAACTGGAGCTAATAGCTTAACACTCGTATGTGATGTGGATTGCCATAATGGGGTATATATATGATTTTTCACGATTTCACGCTAAGCTTTTAACATTCAAAGACCGAACATTACTGCCTACTGGCCATGGGTATGTATTGCAGGGCGCAAGTATACTTGCACGACCGTAGGCCGGTAATGTCTTTGAGGTTGAGCCAGAGGTACTCCTGAAGCCTGTGGTAATGTGATGGGGAGGGCCCACGTAAAATAAACGGTGGTTGGTACTCGTGGATGCTGACGGGGTGGAAGGAGTACCTTTGGTTGTAGGGCTGTTTTGTCTTATGTTATGTAACAAAAACAAGGCATCACTGGTATATGTCTTTAAATGACTGTACAGTTAAAGGTGTGCCGGAAAAATACCTCTGTATCCATTTATACAGGTGAAAAGTTGTATGTTGCCTGAGGGCAACAGTATGCAGTAGAGGGATATACGTTCCATTTTAAACTGTTGTTCCAGAGATCCACTCTCGTCTCCTCAACGAGGCTTCGAAGCCACGTTTCCTGGTATAGTTCACATCAATAACGCCTGACGTTGTTAATGGGAGCCCCATCTATGTCCCTGTGGGGTATTCATTGAAGATGATGAATTATGGGGATGTAATAATCCATGTCGTAGCGCTCGATACTACCACACGCGGAGTTCCTTTCATACGTTTATGATGTTCAGGGTTGAAATGACTGTCAGCGAGGGAATGATCTTCAAAAGCAGCTCCTGTCTATCTGTTAACTCTCCCAATTACTATCAAATAAGTCTTAGGTTACGTAATCCGGATAAACAACGAGTGATAAATTCCATATTCTTGCGTTTACTTGGTTAATAATAATAATAATAATAATAATAATAATAATAATAATAATAATTAATAGATTAGAGAGTGAGGTAGCCGTGAGATTAGGGTTGCACAGATATAAGCTTGCATTCCGGAGATATTTCGAATCACACCGTCGGCAGTTCTGAAGATGTTTTTCCAAGTTTTCTCATTTTTACACCAGGAAAATGCTGGGACAGTATCTTAATTAATGCCATGGCCACTATCTTCCCAGTCCTATCTTTATCCCTTTAATCCGTCGTCGAAAACCTTCGATATGTTAGTGCGACGCTAAACAAGTAGAAAATATATAAACTGTCTCTATATATAAAAGGCTAACTCCGACTGACTGTAATCAACACTCAGCCAAAACTACGCGACGTAAAGAAATGAAATTTTGGGGATATATTTATATTACAGTAGAGGTGCTCACTAAGGAATTATTTTTGGATATTCCGTAGCTAACGGGGTGAAAAGAGGGGTGAACTGTTTAAATGAGTACATCTATATCTCAAAAACTTAACAGTTTACAGACGTAAAAACTGGTATTTGAATGTAGTTAAAATATTTTCGGAAATTCCGCTTAACGGCGGGTGAACAGGAGTGCAAAAGGGGTGAATTTTTAAAATTAGTATATCAAGAGTATATCTAAAAATGTAACATTCTACAGACGTGGAAAATGGTATTTGGAATCTTCAATAAAAATAAAAAATCACGCATAATTTGTTTTCGGATAATCCACGTAAGGTGAAGTGAAGAAGGGTGTGAATTTTTAATATGAGCATATGTACAATGTATCTCAAAAGCGTAATATGTTACAGACGTGAATATTGGTATTATTAATCTCTTTTAAAAATATGAAACCCTTTCTTTGTTTCCAGAAAAACAAAGGACTGAAGATTGTATTGAATTATTTTATTAGGATGCTGATATCGCAGAAATTGAAGTTGTTACAGACATGAAAATTGGTATTTGTAATCTTCAATAAAAATAAAGAGACATGTACTTTTTGTTTTCGAAAAATCCACTTCAAGGGATTTGAAAAGTTGTGAAAATGGAGTTGAAGTATTTTCATTATGATACTTATCTATGTAAATAAAATCTTAACGACCACGTATCTGTACAGTGACTATTTTGGCGAAATTATCGTACAGTTATCTGTTTGATATGCAATAATGACCATCTGCATACATTTTAGCTGTCGTTTCCAGAATGTCCCCATTTTTACTCCTCTCTCCAAAATCAAGACGGCGGCAGAATCTGCCAGACGAGCTAGAAAGTTGAAATTCGTCATACTTATAGGTTTTATCCATTAACCGACGGAAAAATTCCAAGGTGTTCAAAATTTTCTCTTTACGCCCCGAAAATGTCGAAATATGGAGGCAATTTTTGACGGTAAGACCTTCGTTCCCATGTATTTCGTGGCTAAAGGGTAAGTCCTATCACGAAAGGGATGACACAATCTTTGTTCAATTCTGGGTGGTCTGCAACTTTGGTCCTGTGACATTTTGTCGTATCTCTATCCCTTATGCGTTAAATTTAGCTGTGTTTCTCGATTGTACGCAAATTTTGCAGTTTTTGAGCGTATAATTCATAGTTTGACACACTTATGGGAAAGACGGAATCATCAAATTCGGCACGAACATTGGCCCTCCCAGTAGCCATATGTGAGCCAAATTCTATATTTCTAGCTGTCGCATTAATATCTGAAATGTAATGCAGTGTGTGAAAACATTACCCAAATTTCTCGTCATTCAAAATAGAAGAGCCACGAGAAATTGTCGTAGGATCCATTATTTTGACCGCTAAAATGGGTGTATTTTGGTGTAATCCGTTTGTCAGCAGTAAATCTGTTAATGAAGGACTGCAATATTTTAAAAATTCATAAACTTTCGTATGTCGACCTAAATGTCATTGAAGTCGACTTTCAGCGATCTAGAAGGAATGCGTCTGCCATTATAATTAATAATTTACAAATCCATAGGGACTGTCAGAAAGAGGGCGTCTGTTATTGTAATCACAATACTCCCCATGTCGACTTCGACTGGCAGTAGGAATGGGGTCTTTCTCCAACTCCTGTGTAACTGCCATTAGTAAAGTGGGACTACCATTGTAGGGAATAATTCCGTTCTTGGTATGATTGGCAGAATGCAAGGGACCATGCAATTTTCTTCAAAAGTCCTCTACCCGGTTGTGTCTGCAAGAAGGAAAGGGAGCCTGCCATTGTAACGAAGACTCCCCAAGTTGACTGTGTCCGCACAGCTGATAAAGGGCCCTTCTAATATAATGAGACCTTCCCAACTTGATTGTGAATTTAATTAGGCAAGTGACCCTGTCGTTATCATCACAAGTCCACTACTCGCAATTTACTTTGGAAACAACGTTTGGGGACATCCCCATACTGCTGCTTGGAAAACGCTAAGAGATATTCAATTAAAAGAAACTTATTCACTGCATGTACAGTAATTTATTTCGATATCCGTATACAACGTAGAATACCGTAGCGAAGCACGGGTACATTTGCTAATGATTATACAATATGATACTACCGGTTGTAACATGTCCAATGCCTGAATGGTCAGCGTACTGACCTTCGGCTCAGAGAACCCTGGGATCAATTTCTTGCTGGGCCGTGGATGTTAACTGCATATGGTTAATTATTCTGGTCTGGAGACTAGTTGTTTGTATTCGTGTAAATTCACCTTTCTTCATTTACATACAACTCACCACACTACCGTCCGACTCGTTCGCTGAATGTTCAGCGTACTGGCCATCGGTTCAGAGGGTCCCGGGTTCCATTCCCGGCCGGGTCGGGGATTTTAATTAGTTGATTCCAATGGCTCGGAGCCTGGGTGTATGTGGCGTATTCAACATTAGAAATAATCCCAAGTAGGGCCCACATCTTCACAGACATGCAGGTCGCCTAATAGGCTGTCCACTAGAAAAAGACCTGCACCAGGCCTCTTCGGAGGCCATACGCCATTATTTATTACCACACTACCAACCACCACAGAACCATGCAAGGGTGAATACTTCGGGATGTTGTCAGGAAGGGCATTCGGCCATAAAATAGGCTAAATCACTTCAAGAGCCGACCCCAATACATTGGATGAAGGATAGAAGGTCAAAGGAGAAGAAGGCATAGAGGTGGAAGACTATGATGTAATTATAATAATTATATATACTGTACCAGGAAATTACGCGCACGAATGACTAGCTTAAGAGCATCAATATTACTGGAAGCAGGGTCGGGTACGCTGCACTGTTTGAAGCGGGGACAAAGAGAGGTTTCCGCAACGAGCAAGAGGTTCATTTCTCTATTCGTTTATTATCCATGAAGTCAGTAGTATATCAGTTATACAATGGATCTTCTTGTTTCCTTCCGCTGCGAAGGAACACGTTTATTCCAGGACACGTCCACCGCGTCTCCGTCACAATTCACCATGAACATCAAGAAGTTCCATCTGTATGTATGTTTAGTCCTCAGCCCAAAGGCTGGTTGGATCCTCAACAGCTCCGCCATCAGCTGTCATAAATGGCCTAGGCATCACTGAAGAGGAGTACTAGGGAAATGAGGAGTGAGGTAGTTTCCCCGTTGCTTTCCTCACCGAGCCAGAAGTTGCTATTACATATCAGTCTGCCAAGCCCACTGAAATGCATGCACCAACTGACCCTATGAGCAATATTTTCACATCATTCATAGCAGGGACTGGCTGCATAAGGAATGGCATTACTAGCATCACTCATACCTCAGTCACTTTCATCTTGTCAAAGCCAAGGATAAAGCTGAGACAGATCAATGAAAGTAACAATATTGCTCTAGCCCATACCAGAAGACATAGTGCACTGTAAACACTAGGTCCTGTCAGCAAAGGCAGAAGTTCCATCTATGATGACAACTTACAATGGGCAGCACGAAATTCTATCGGCATCACTATTTACCATCGCTACCACGAAATCCTGTCAGCATCACAATTTGCAATGGGATATATGAAGATCTAACAGCATGCACCATAGGCGCCATGAAGTTCCAAGTTGCATGGTATAAGGTGACTGAAACCACAATCCCTCGCCGGAAGGTCCGTTGTCGAAGATCAATTACACTTGTCTCTTTTAATAGAGTCAACAAGCAAAGTTTTCACTTGTATCTGTAGTAGAGTTCTCAAACTAAGTTATTGAAGGAGGAAAAAACTCGTCTCTTTAATAGAGTTCACAGGAAAAGTTCATTGAATTACAGTTTGAAACACACGAAGTCTTTAAATTTTCTGTGAAAATTTATTTAACACTCGGCGCAGTCTAAGTCTTTATTCAGTTACTAGCCATAGAAAAAAACACAATTCCTTTTAAACATTTTTGCCACAGAAATGAATATGAGACGCTTAAATATTTGCAACACAACATTATTGCAAGTTTCCAAGTATTGTCTTGGCTGTTATTTAACTCTTGGCGAAAGTGAATTGTTTACGTTGCAGAAGTAGTACAAGTTCTCACATATTATTATACAGAAGTAGTTACAACTCTTCAAGTACTGTCTTGGATAATATTCAACCACTTTTAACAGAATACAGCGTAAGTTAGATGTTTGCGCTGCCCTAAATTCTCTAAATATTATGTCACTGAAGTAGCATAAGTTCACAAGTCTTTCCTTAGCAAATTATTCAGACACCTTGACTGTCACACGTTCCTTAAAAGTTGAAGTTCGTATGTTACACTACGGATCGCACACTTCGTATCTCGCACTACTCGTATGTTAGGCGAACAGCAGTCCTCGTAGATCTTCCACCTCAGCAGCATGGCTGAGTAGCGAGCTTATATAGTTGGACAGGGAATCTCTTGAGTCATCACTTGTCCATTCTGCATCAGCTTTCGTATTCCTTTCTATATGAGTCACGGGACTCTTATAAAATCGTCTTCACAAAAAGAGTATCAATTAAAATATAATCCGTGCCAAAAATTATCTTACGAGGGAACATATACATGTGTTACACTCGGATTCGGTTGAAATTTGGTAGGAATATTCGTGGGAGGCAGTATAATGCTAAGACGAAAACTGCATATGCCCAGCGCAACTTTAAACTCCAAAATTGAACAAATAAATAGTCGTAAAAATAGAAGTCCCGCGGGAGTATCGGGATGTGGCGGAGAGGTAGGGAGGAGCGAAGCAGCGGACGTGAACCAACCAGGCTGCGTCGAGCTGCGCCAGCAGCCAGGCAGCGTATAGTTAGCGCATTCCCCTTAACTTCCCGATCAGATGTGCAAAACGTAAATATGAAAACAGCGCATGAAACAAGTGTACAAAGGACGATGTTTGAACAACTTAGCCAGTAAGGTTTGAAAAATTACAATGAGTAACAAGAACTCGGGCGTGAATTTTTCAAACCTTATAGGCATCGTTGTTCAAACATCGTCCTTTGTATACTTGTTTCATGTGCTGTTTTAATATTTACGTTTTGCACATCTGATTGGGAAGTTACAGTGAACGCGCTAACTAAACGCTGCCTGGCTGCTGGCGCAGCTCGTTACAGCCTGGTTTGTTCACGTCCGCTGCTTCGTTCCTCCCTACCTCTCCGCCACAGCCCGATACTCCCGCGGCACTTCTAATTTTACGACTATTTATTTGTTCAATTTTGGCATTTAAACTTGCATAGGGCACATGCAGTTTCCACCTTAGCAATCTACTGCCTCTCACGAATATTCCTACCAAATTTCAATCGAATCCTAGTGTAACACATGTATGTGTTCCCTCGTTAGTGCCCGCTAACAATGCCAATTTCAATTGTAGGAGAAGAACCGGCCTTACGTCCATGAGGATCACCTCGATGATTCTAGGGTAAATTTAACTGTTCTACGTAATACTTCATTCCTCATTAGTACCATTCTGGCAAGTCCAACGACCAGTCCTAATATTCAATGATCGAGTGCTCGTTGGAAATTCTCGTTTTTGATCTTCAGGTTCCATGTATTTAAGCCATACGTAGTACGTTTCCAAACGAAGGTTTTTTATTTTATGATGCCCCGAAATCTATTGTCTCGAATTCTCTGTCTGGTCATATTAGAGGGAACTAAGCCTGCTCATTATTTAATGATAAAACCAGCAGCTGAATTTGACTTTCAGCAAAGAAGAGATCATTACCCTTCTTCTTCTTCTTCTTCTTCTTCTTATTATTATTATTTCCTTCGTTGTGTGGCCCTGCAATGCAAATGTAGTAATATGTATGAATGGCAACTACGAAGGATGTGCTTTCATTTGACATAAACATAGAACTTCTACTTATTAAACTTGTGATACATTGTTAAAAGGACCTGTCAGAACTTTTCCTATTTGTTCAGCTTCAGGATGGATACAACCAACCAAGTATACATGTGTGGAATAATATTGCAATGCAGAGTGACACACAGGATAGCAAAAAGTCTTTACTTACGGGAGGGAAACTGCATCGTTCAATTATTTCGACACGGAAAGAATTAAGTTGTAGTCTTTTAACAATGATTGTTTCAATTATTGGAGATCTAGAGGAAAAATATGAAGAATTGTTTTTCTTTAATTTAATATTTCTAACTTTTTGTTATATTTCTTTATTTACTTATTTATACGCCAAAACATTTTTACTACTTCCGAGATTGGATTGGAAAAATGTTACACCTTTAGTATCGGTGATAGTTTTGTAGTATCTTTGTTACATTAATGTCATTCTTAGATTATTAGGTTCACGAGATATGGTGAAATAATGCAAGGAGGAAGTAACTTAGTAAAGCATGTCAAGCATCCATGTATCAGCTGAATAACAATACCTGTTGATTCACAGTATTCAACTCTGTATATTGCAGTTGCTTTTGGGCGAGTAATTGACTGACTGTGAAACATTTAAAAATTGGAGACTGCTTGCGTACTGAGACGGAAAATGAACGTTTGTATGTGAGTGGTGTTTCTGAAATAAATGTGAGAAAGCTGTGAATGCGAAGTTATAATAACTGATCTGTGACAGAATAATTTAAAGATGCTGAATTGCATTTTCATTATTTTCAAATTGTATTATGATTTTGATTTGTATTCTATTTAATTTTAAATGTAGAGTTTGGGTTGTGAATGCAATAATTCAAATTAGTTAAACCTAAATATATCCTTGTTTTTTGAGAAATATGTTACGTTCATCGTTTGCACCACATCTCATACCTCAGATTGACCGAGGTATATTTATAGGGTTAATTCAAGTTAAGGGTCGGGCTGAGTTTCTCAAACGGCAGAGCGCACAAATACGCCAGCTTCGTGCCAAAGAACTCTCGCAGGACAAAAGTACGGCACCTTAGCGCCTCTGGAAACCGAAAACTTAGTTATTGGGACGTAAAACCAATAACGTCATTGAAGTTAAACATACCGTCCCTGTTTTGCCAAAACGGCGAATGTGAAAACGCTCTTCCTAACCATTATTTCCCTTAAGACTGGTCACGCCTTCCAGCCATATATTGATATGCGGTCTATCAGAACAATTTCGTTGAGTTCATTTTCCTATGCGCCTGTGACTTTACTGTAGCATACTGAAGGAATGTATGTTTGCATGACATTTACCCACTCCTAGAGTAAGATGTATTTATGGTTCATTTCCTTTACACACACGCATAGGAAAATGAACTCAATGAAAATTGTTCTGATGGAAAGCATGTCAATATATGGCTGGGCGGTGTGAACAGTCTTAGAGGAAACAATGGATAGGAAGATCACTGTCACATTCGCCGTTTTGGCAAAACAGGGACGACATGATTGAACTTGGGAAGGCTCGATGAATACAGTAACTAGGCCACGTTGAAAGAATGTCACGCGATTGGACACTTCAATATTAAGAGGTTCACTGTACAGTGTAAGACAATTCCTGCTGTGGATGAGTGGTAGAGTGCCAGCCTCAGGATCCCAAGAAACCTAGCAGAGGTATTCGGATTACTGAAGGAGAATGAATGTTCGTTCTACACGTCATGTTGGAAGATATCGGCATGTAGAACATCTTCTGTGGCGCATTTGGATTTTACTCGATAAATTGAGTACGTGAATGACGAACAGATATTCATTTCTCAGCCATCTGGAGGAATAAAAGGAAACGTAAAAATTTACACGCAGACAGCCTGAATAGCATAAAATCAGAGACGGTAACAGAGACCATACGATTATATACAGTTGTTGGAAATTCATTAGGCATGAGTATTATAGAACTGAATGAGTTGCGCACCTGACCGATTACAATGTTAACTCCTCAAAGGGCTGTCGGATCACATTCGAAGATTAAACCTACAACGAAAAGAGTCATAGTTTAGATCCTCATGATATGCGTTTGGTATGTGATACATCAATTTCTACGTAATTTTCGGTAAGGAATCTGAATCCGCTTTGGAAATGCTGTACCCCGCAAGATTTCAACGTAACGTAGATCATTGTAACGATTTACGTATGTTATTTGTGATCGTGAGGTGAGGTATTAAATACACTGACTGACAGAGCAAATGCAACACCAAGAAGGAGTGGTCAGAACTTTATGCCAATTGCAGGGTAGACTGACGTCACTGAGGTATGCTCATGATGTGAAATGCGCCGCTGTGCTGCGCACGTAGCGAACGATAAATGGGACACGGCGTTGGCGAATGGCCCACTTCGTACCGCGATTTCTCAGCCGACAGTCATTGTAGAACGTGTTGTCGTGTGCCACAGGACACGTGCATAGCTAAGAATGCCAGGCCGCCGTCAACGGAGGCATTTCCAGCAGACAGACAACTTTACGAGGGGTATGGTGATCGGGGTGAGAAGGGCAGGTTGGTCGCTTCATCAAATCGCAGCCGATACCCATAGGGATGTGTCCACGGTGCAGCGCCTGTTGCGAAGATGGTTGGCGCAGGGACATGTGGCACGTGCGAGGGGTCCAGGCGCAGCCCGAGTGACGTCAGCACGCGAGGATCGGCGCATCCGCCGCCAAGCGGTGGCAGCCCCGCACGCCACGTCAACCGCCATTCTTCAGCATGTGCAAGACACCCTGGCTGTTCCAATATCGACCAGAACAATTTCCCGTCGATTGGTTGAAGGAGGCCTGCACTCCCGGCGTCCGCTCAGAAGACTACCATTGACTCCACAGCATAGACGTGCACGCCCGGCATGGTGCCGGGCTAGAGCGATTTGGATGAGGGAATGGCGGAACGTCGTGTTCTCCGATGAGTCACGCTTCTGTTCTGTCAGTGATAGTCACCGCAGACGAGTGTGGCGTCGGCGTGGAGAAAGGTCAAATCCGGCAGTAACTGTGGAGCGCCCTACCGCTAGACAACGCGGCATCATGGTTTGGGGCGCTATTGCGTATGATTCCACGTCACCTCTAGTGCGTATTCAAGGCACGTTAAATGCCCACCGCTACGTGCAGCATGTGCTGCGGCCGGTGGCACTCCCGTACCTTCAGGGGCTGCCCAATGCTCTGTTTTAGCAGGATAATGCCCGCCCACACACTGCTCGCATCTCCCAACAGGCTCTACGAGGTGTACAGATGCTTCCGTGGCCAGCGTACTCTCCGGATCTCTCACCAATCGAACACGTGTGGGATCGCATTGCACGCCGTTTGCAAACTCTGCCCCAGCCTCGTACGGACGACCAACTGTGGCAAATGGTTGACAGAGAATGGAGAACCATCCCTCAGGACACCATCCGCACTCTTATTGACTCTGTACCTCGACGTGTTTCTGCTTGCATCGCCGCTCGCGGTGGTCCTACATCCTACTGAGTCGATGCCGTGCGCATTGTGTAACCTGCATATCGGTTTGAAATAAACATCAATTATTCGTCCGTGCCGTCTCTGTTTTTTCCCCAACTTTCATCCCTTTCGAACCACTCCTTCTTGGTGTTGCATTTGCTCTGTTAGTCAGTGTAAAATGAATGACCACGCTCTATATTTGAACGTAATGCGGAGTAGAGAAAGTTCTAAATCAAGTCTCTTGATGATAGAGTTGTGTGAGAATTTCAGGACATTCCTGCATGGACTTCCTCCTGGAAAACTTATGTGCAGTTAGGGTTGAGTAGGGTGAAAGTTTTCGCAAGTACTCTAGGGTGTCGTTGTCAAACATGGATCCGTTCGAAGATGGAGGATTGCTGTTGAATTCCTACTTACTATATTGATGAGACACCATATAGCGTAAGTGAAAAGCGACGCCATACCATTACGTCAAAACCAAATTAGCATGAAATTCGAAAATATTCAGTGAAATATATTTTCGAGCTTTGAGTGTGCTGATATCACTAGGAATTAGTAAGTTCTGTGTGTACATTTTATGTTAATATTTAAGATGGATACATAATGAGTAGCGTTACGAAAATGTTGCTACATTTGGACTGAGACCGAGGAGAAAGGAGACGAGCTGCTCGACTAAGTGCTACGCTTCGAACTGTCAGTGGAGAGATGACATAGAATGGTGTTGATAAGTGAATAAGTTTGAGTGTTTTTTTTAAGTAGGAAAGATCATAATATGAAATAAAATTGCAATTCAAAAGGATGAACTGGAGTGAATATACCTCTTTAGGAACAGGACTTAGGGATTGAAATAAATTACCAAGGGAGATGTTTCATACATTTCTAAATTCTTTAAAATCATTTAAGAAAAGACTAGTTAAACAACTGGCAGGGAATCTGCCACCTGGACGACTGCCCTAAATGCAGATCATTGATGATTGATTGATTGATTGATTGATCGATCATAAATTATTTTATTTATATGTATAATATTTACATTATTTTGTTACAATTTTTTTGTTTGATTTATTAACAGGCTTCTGTATATGATATATTGTTTCATCCATTTCATACAGAGCATTATCATCTCATTTACATAGCGTTTTCACATTTTCTTCTTTTTGGTATTTCTATGTTATTTGTTCAAATAATTTGTAAAAGCCACCTATAATTGGAGCGTGTCTCTGTTGGTGGCAAATTTATTAAATAAATAAATAAATAAATAAATAAATAAATAAATAAATAAATAAATAAATAAATAAATAAATGAATAAATAAATAAATAAATAAATATTTGGTTCCATTTTTTGTGTTAGCCAATATCCCAGGCACTTGAAATGCGACACCGATCATAAATGTTTTCATTCAGGATAAAATCAGAATGGGTAAATTTTTGGTTGCTCACTGCCAATAATTTTATTCTTCAATCTGAATTTTCAGGTGAGATTCTTTCCTTCCTTCCTTCCTTCCTTCCTTCCTTCCTTCCTTCCTTCCTTCCTTCCTTCCTTCCTTCGTTTATGTTGTTCAAAAGAATTTGTTGGTATAAATTTACTGTTTATACCAACGAAGAAAAGCAACTATATATAAAACTACAATAAATATAAATAATGAAGGATGATAATACTAAATATTGCATAAATACAATAATAACAATAATAATAATAATAATAATAATAATAATAATAATAATAATAATAATAATTAAAACATACAATAAATAAAATGCATATTACTGGAATGACACAAAACAAAATAATGCTAGAGCCTGATGTCCAGGCTCGATGATGTAGCACCGAAAAAGTCTCTCGGATCACCCGTGTAGGCTCTCATATTGCACTCCCCGATGATGTGCCGGATTATTTGGTACGGTGCTCCACAATCACAGGTTGGGCTTGACTACTTACCCCACTTGTGTAGATGTACGTACATACCCCATGTACTCTTCGGATGCCATTGAGATTTTTCCACATATTTCTCGGAAGTTCAAATCCGTTGCGTTTCTGTAAGGGGTCGATAAGGTTACGCACTTCAGATGGAGTACTCTTAATTCAGAAGTAATGCCACTTGACATCAATGTTGACGTTACTTTTGGCAAGCAGGTGGAGTAGTCGTAGGGGTGGATTTCTGAAACGAAGACCGTTTATTGTCAAGTTTGGAATGTCATCATGAGTGCCTTCGTGGCTCAGGTGGTAGCGGGCCGACCTCTCCTCGCTGGGTCCCGTGGTTCTAATCCTGGCCACTCGATGTGAGAATTGTGCTGGACAAAGCGAAGGCGGGGCAGGTTTTCCTCTAGATACTCCGGTTTTCCCTGTCGCCTTTAATTCCAGCAACACTCTCCAGTATCATTGCATCTGTCGGTCATTAACCATCGGCCCATAGGAGTGCCACAGTCTTCGACAGACAGTACACTTCCTATCCTCGCCACTAGATGAGGGCATCATTAATTCCGTTCCTGACCCGATCGAATGACTGGAAACAGGCTGTGGATTTTCATTTTCATCATGAATCGGAAGTGTAGGATTGTTCCTTATTTTCAGATATTCCTTTTGTCGTGCGCCTTGTCTTCTTAATGCAGGGTGTGCTGTGTGACTGACTGTTGGGAGTCAATATAGTGGAGTAGCGGTATTGTAATTTATGAGAAAGTATCAAAGTTTCATCTGCAAGTTGGAAAAAAATCAACTTCTTAAGTGTGTGACATTTTCTAGATTGAGAATAAGAATTTCTGATTTACACTCTACTTGCATAAATCCGTTTGCTGACGAGATCTTCATGACTTGATCTCGATGACAATAAAAAAATAGAGAGATTAGGCGTTGCATTGACTTCTTCCTTCTACGGCTAGGCAGTGTAAAATGGCAGGGTGGGACTGTGAACAGCAAACACGCCCACACCGAGTGCAGTCCCTGGGCGGGTAATTAGTCTGTATTATCGGTCTACAGTGGCGCGGTATCTTCTGAGAGCGTCTCACGGAGAGCCATTACCAGATAAACTGTCCGTGAGACAGCCGTGTTTATCGCTCACTCTCTCTGCTCTTCCCTTTGTGAATGCTAAGTAATTTTCATCATAAGATGACATTTTGTATAAGGCAGAGAGTGTCTTAATTAAGTTCTTGACGTAAGAGATAATTTTAAAGCGCCTCTTGTACGAATGAAATGTCTGTCTATGTAGTTCCTTATCTGAAACGCAAGTAATTCTCAACCTCAATAGAATACGTGTAGCAACGTGTGCAATATTTTGCATAATTAATGAACCTGCATGTCAGAAAATGAACAAAATCGTCAATATGGCAAAGTTCGAGAGTAATATTTACATAAAGTTTGTCCATATTACGTTTCCCCAAATCAATTCAACCTCACAAAACCCAGCGAGTGGCTGTCGACTTGTATTCGGGATGTAGTAGGTCCGAACCCCGCTGTCGGCAGTCTCGAAGGTAGTTTTTCGTGGTTTTCCATTTTCACACCAGGCAAATACTGAGGATATACCTTAATTAAGGCCACTGTTGCTTTCTTTCCACATTCATTCGTTGTACCCATAAGACCTATCTTTGTGGGAGCGGCGTAAAGAAGTTGTAAAAAGCCTTGCGAACATTTTTCTTCACATGGAATATACATTTCCTGTTGTAATATAGGGAGAAGTTAGATTTCGATTTGCATCTACAGTTTACCGAATGTCTATAAAATGAAGTAAAAATGATAGTACGTTAACTGGCGCATTTCTTCCAAATGAAAAGTACGCAACGGTTATCTCTGTCAAAGAACCCTTCCCGATCGACATGCCAGACATCGAGATGAATCTCGGCGAACAAGACGTATATATCATTCATCCATTCCCAGTAAAATGTCAGCTCAATATGAAATGGTTTTAGAACTCAAGAGAAAAGGCAAATTGAATAGAGTAATTTATTAACGTAAAAGTAAAACACAATTTATTAATTTTATGACTTTATTGTGTACTGAAAAAGTCTGAACTAGCAAAAAACGTGATATTTTTTGTAAATGTTATACAATAATTAATAGCATATATTCACCAAAGTACGATTTTACAACTTCAGGAAATTGAATTACACTGACTGACAGAGCAAATGCAACACCAAGGAGGAGTGGTTCGAAAGGGATGAAAGTTGGGGGAAAAAACAGAGTCGGCACGGAAGAATAATTGATGTTTATTTCAAACCGATATGCAGGTTACACAATGCGCACGGCATCGACTCAGTAGGATGTAGGACCACCGCGAGCGGCGATGCACTCAGAAACACGTCGAGGTACAGAGTCAATAAGAGTGCGGATGGTGTCCTGAGGGATGGTTCTCCATTCTCTGTCAACCATTTGCCACAGATGGTCGTCCGTACGAGGCTGGGGCAGAGTTTGCAAACGGCGTCCAATGAGATCCCACACGTGTTCGATTGGTGAGAGATCCGGAGAGTACGCTGGCCACGGAAGCATCTGTACACCTCGTAGAGCCTGTTGGGAGATGCGAGCAGTGTGTGGGCGGGCATTATCCTGCTGAAACAGAGCATTGGGCAGCCCCTGAAGGTACGGGAGTGCCACCGGCCGCAGCACATGCTGCACGTAGCGGTGGGCATTTAACGTGCCTTGAATACGCACTAGAGGTGACGTGGAATCATACGCAATAGCGCCCCAAACCATGATGCCGCGTTGTCTAGCGGTAGGGCGCTCCACAGTTACTGCCGGATTTGACCTTTCTCCACGCCGACGCCATACTCGTCTGCGGTGACTGTCACTGACAGAACAGAAGCGTGACTCATCGGAGAACACGACGTTCCGCCATTCCCTCATCCAAGTCGCTCTAGCCCGGCACCATGCCAGGCGTGCACGTCTATGCTGTGGAGTCAATGGTAGTCTTCTGAGCGGACGCCGGGAGTGCAGGCCGCCTTCAACCAATCGACAGGACATTGTTCTGGTCGATATTTGAACAGCCAGGGTGTCTTGCACATGCTGAAGAATGGCGGTTGACGTGGCGTGCGGGGCTGCCACCGCTTGGCGGCGGATGCGCCGATCCTCGTGTGCTGACGTCACTCGGGCTGCGCCTGGAACCCTCGCACGTGCCACATGTCCCTGCGCCAACAATCTTCGCCACAGGCGCTGCACCGTGGACACATCCCTATGGGTATCGGCTGCGATTTGACGAAGCGACCAACCTGCCCTTCTCAGCCCGATCACCATACCCCTCGTAAAGTCGTCTGTCTGCTGGAAATGCCTCCGTTGACGGCGGCCTGGCATTCTTAGCTATACACGTGTCCTGTGGCACACGACAACACGTTCTACAATGACTGTCGGCTGAGAAATCACGGTACGAAGTAGGCCATTCGCCAACGCCGTGTCCCATTTATCGTTCGCTACGTGCGCAGCACAGCGGCGCATTTCACATCATGAGCATACCTCAGTGACGTCAGTCTACCCTGCAATTGGCATAAAGTTCTGACCACTCCTTCTTGGTGTTGCATTTGCTCTGTCAGTCAGTGTAAATTACCAGTCATGAAGACACCGATCAACCAAGTAAGCCCCCACCCAAGTAACATTATATAAAAACAATATAGATATTGCATTTCCAAAAAATTATAGCTTCGTGAATTTAGGAAGTAATGGAAAAAATATTTTTGATTACACCATGAACATCTAATTAAAGAGGTCTTGGGCACAGATATTAATCCTTTCCACAGTAAAAGCGAAAGAAACAGTATTATCAAAGAAGGCAGGTGAGTCAGTGGAGTAGCCTGACATATAAAATGTACATTCAATGCGATTTTTATTTCCTAAGACTTCTTCTTCTTCTTCTTCTTCATGGTTGGTTTTTCCCTCGGACTCAGCGAGGGATCCCACCTCTACCGTCTCAAGGGCAGTATCCTGGAGCTTCAGACTCTGGGTCTGGGGATACAATTGGAAGGATGACCAGTACCTCCCCCAGGCCACCTCACCTGCTATGCCGAAAAGGGATTTTGCGGGGGAAGGAAAGATTGGAAGGGATAGACAGGGAAGAGGTAGGGAAGCGGCCGTGGCCTTAAGAAGTTAGGTACCATCCCGGCATATGCTTGCAGGAGAAGTGAAAAACCACGGAAAACCACTTCCAGGATGGCTGAGGTGGGATTCGAACCCACCTCTACTCAGTTCACCTCCAGAGGCTGAGTGGACCCTGTTCCAACCCTCGTACACTTTTCAAATTTCGTGGCAGTGCCGGGGGTAGCAGCTAATCACACTAACGACTACATCACAGAGGCGGACTCATAAGACTTCAACTGATGGTAAATATAACTGTGCAATTTCATTATTAGAAATTCGTTATGTGTTTTTTTTATTCGTCGAATGGAGCAAAATCTGATCGAATTCTAAAATTACTTTTATAAGGACGAAAGAAAAAATAGGCTATTACAGAGTTTCTGTTTTTTTTAGTTTCTACCGACGTGACACAAGGTCACGTTGTTGAACATCATGTCTGAGTAAATACATTTTTTGAAACTGGTTATGTCTTACTCAGTTTACGGCGAGAAATTGGAGGAGTGGCAGTTGCTCTGGTACAGACACGTACAACGTCCAGGTGAAGATCATCTCGTTAACAGAGCTCTTGCAGTCGAGGGACCAAGGATAGGACGCGTGAGTACAGCCGTGAAGATCTTGAATAGAAACGGCATTCCAGTGGCGGGCATATCCAACCGCAGGGAGTACTCTCTAAGAATGAGAAGAACCGATCCTGAGTGATACTTGGGAGTGTCCATTGTGGGCACACATACGGGCAGGAAAGAAGAAAAATAAGTAGTATTAGTTCAGGCCCGAGTGGCTCAGACGGTAGAGCGCTAGCCACCCGAGCCCAAATTTGGCCGGGTCAATCCTTGCTCAGTCCGGTGGTATCTTAAAGTTCTCTATATATGTCAGCTTCGTGCCGGCAGAATCAATGGAACGTTAATACCTTTTCGGCAAAAATCCGGCACCTCGGCGTCTACGAAAACTATTAAAGTAGTCAGGCGGAATTAAAAACAGTTTATTATTATTATTATTATTATTATTATTATTATTATTATTATTATTATTATTATTTTAGATTCCGGTAACTAGAGTTTTTTAAGATTTTCACAGATGTCGAGGTGTCGGCAGTTTGCCACACAGGTGTTATTTTATATGCCAGTAAATCTACCGACACATGGTTGGCTTATTTGTGTAGCTTGTAATACCGCATGATTGTGTCGTGATCGACCGGCCAGCATGCGCTCAAAAGCCCAGTGCTCTTTCATCTGAATTATTCAGCCTAGGCTAATAATAATAATAATAATAATAATAATAATAATAATAATAATAATAATAATAATAATAATAATAATAATTTTTAATTAATAGAGAAATGTGCACTCAAGTTTGAGCATTAAATAAATTTCACATTTCAGTCTTTGCTATAGTCTGTAATTGTCCTGGTTCTTTTCGTGCATGTTATGATGTGGTGTCTACTACACTTCTGTCCACACAAAGTGCACTTACAATCTTCGTCTGGCTCATGGAACTTCTGGTTTACGCATATCTTGTGGTGAAACCCATGTATGGAGAGTCGTGTTATCTCGTGGCGCTGAGTGTTGCACTCTCTAGTCCATCTATCATCCGTCATTGCTGGTGAGGCGTAGAAGTCGAGGTCAATTTCACTTTTCTTCCTTTCCCTGCCATAATAATTGTTCCGAGGTATCTGTGGAACATCAGAGGTGAAAGAAGGTGCCGGAGTAAATGGGTCTAACTACAAAGCCGAGATATGAATTAAAATTTCATTAAAGGTGATATTTTCTAAAATAGCAAAACAACAATTTTCACATAGAATTTCAAAATTTAACAAAAAACAACAAGTCAACAAATAACCGACAATCAGGTACAAGGCCTGGAAAAGCCAAGATACAGAACAATTCTGGGACTTACGCGCCTCGCTTTACAATTCCCTTGAGCTCATAGCACAAATATACCAAGCACAAGACCTTCAAGGGCAGAAAAGCCCTTCATTCAAGGAGCACTTGCTCCTAATTACAATATCAAGCCTCCTAGAGGCACTTTTCCAACACTAGAAAAGAGCTGACACGCTCTCAGTTTTTCAAGCCTCTTCAAGGCCATAACATACTTTACAATCACTTGCCATCAAGGCACAAATTACACCACTGAAACAGGGGTATCTTGTGCCCAATCTACTGGTCCTTAGCAGAAAAAGAACAGGTTAAGTGAATGGCCCGCAATACCAAAGGAATGAAGGCGAGTACTTGCACTCCTAAATACACATTCAAAAACCTAAAAGGCACTAGGCCGAAGAAACAGGGGCTATGGAGGTGACTCGTATACTGAATAAATTTAACACATTAAGGAAGAGTAGAAAATCGGTTACGAAAACGTAGTCACCTCAAATCAAAATGAAGGAGAGCTCGAGAGGGTAAAGCACTCTCTATCCCCGATTTACGGTTAAAGATATATGACGTTTTTACATAAATTGGAAGAAATTTACATGTTTATAGAGATAGATTACATGGTAAATGTTTCGGACCTTCCCCGCTGGTTAAACTGCTGAGCTAGCAAGAAATAAAGATGTTAAGCGGCGATTACCTTGCTGAAGAACTGCTGCCAGACGACAGAGGCGCTTCCCACCTCCTGCTACACGTCCATACCCTAAGTTAGATGTTGATGAAGTAACCGAGAGACAGGAAAATCAGCAGTTTTTATACCCTCCGGGAAGGTTCGAGACCATTCACAGGCGTTTATTGGGTAGCTTACAGTTACACATCAAAATCGAAGAAGAAAGACACGATGGATCAAAAATTAATTACAGAAATTCTGGATTGGCTAAGTTCAAAACTGGCGGAAGGAGAGATTAATATTGCCAACCCACAAATGAAAGAACGAAATTTAGTAAGGACAAAAACGTATGAGTACAAAAAATTTCTTCAAATAAAGTTCCTTCACTTCGCACCAGGGTGCATGATCATAGTTTTTTAGTAGAGACATCTATGAGAGAATGTCCACTCTTCTTGATAAATAGTAAACAAAAACAAGTCGAAATTCACACAGTGACATCTTCAGAGGAAAAATTTAAGTTGGTCTAGTTCCAAGTTCAGTGTTTCTCCAGTAGAGAAGTT
This sequence comes from Anabrus simplex, assembly GCF_040414725.1. Classification (NCBI taxonomy): domain Eukaryota; kingdom Metazoa; phylum Arthropoda; class Insecta; order Orthoptera; family Tettigoniidae; genus Anabrus; species Anabrus simplex. The sequence goes on along the minus strand of NC_090269.1, from coordinate 345,891,988 downwards.
CTAATTGGCACAAGATTTAAACGTGCGACGTAGAGGTGTACCACCCGGTACAATAATAATAATAATAATAATAATAATAATAATAATAATAATAATAATAATAATAATAATAATAATAATAATAATAATAATGTTGCATATGCATAATGTTCTTTTTCATGGGATCATTCTCAGAATTCACAGTTACTGTTGCTTCTATGACAAATCGACGGGGGCCTCAAAGAATAATCAATCCTTTTATTTTCGGACCACGTTCTCTCTAGCAAGTGCATCTAAAGAGTGGAGAGATGTTTTACATTTAACAGAGGTTGGTCGGTTAGTGCCAAACGTTTCTGGATTGAAATTAGGGTTTTTATTATCTCTTAATGCAACGAACATGAAAGCACATCTAATGAACAATTCCGCAGTATAAGATTAATATTTCCTGTTATTATGAACATCATTAGACGTATAAGTTTGACTGGTGTTTTAAAAAGTTAGAAAGATGACAATATAAAGATAAAGTTGGGATTTAAGAGAACAAATTGTGACAAATAATAATCATTTATAGGTAGAGAAGTTAGTTATTGGAATAATATACCAAGGGAGATGTTCACTAAATTTCCAAATTCTTTGCAATCATTTAAGAAAGGCTAGGATAACAAGAGATAGGGAATTTGCCACCTTAACGACTGTCCTAAATGCAGATCAATGTTGATTGATTGATTAATTGATTGATGGATTGATTGATTGATTGATTGATTGATTGATTGATTGATTGATTGATTGATTGATTGATTGATTGATTGATTGATTGATTGATTGATTGATTGATTGATTGATTGATTGATTGATTGATTGATTGATTGATTCATTCATTCATTCATTCATTCATTCATTAATTCATTCATTAATTCATTCATTCATTCATTCATTCATTCATTCAAGGCAAGCTTATGAAATTAGACTGAACCATGTCCTGCTCCGCACTTTGATGTCTTCTCATTACAGATAGATATATTAGCAAATATCAATAATTCAGTATTCAATATATTTTTTATTCTGTGCATTTAAGTGTTTGGGTAGTAGACATGTCTCCATTTGCTCGCACTATAATGCCAGGTTTAAGGAGTGAATTATAATCTGGTGATTTTTTCACCGAGACATTTAATTATTTTTTAGGATATTGTCTCCAGGGAAACATATTTTAGGCCACAAAATGTTTTTTGTTTCATTGGAGCTTGGACTTTTGGACTTAGTTCAACCGACTGTACCTCAACACATACAGGTAGTAATTATAGGTAATGTTAAAACATTATCACGCATTGTATACGTGTTTTTAATGATGGCTTCAACATTGATACTGACGATAGTTTTAATACTATTACTTCATCGTCACGAGAGAAAGATTTTATATTTATTTAGGCTATTTCCGACACCTGTCCCAGTGTTTATGACCGAGTGCATAATTTACAAAAACCGAGCTCGATAGCTGCAGTCGCTTAAGTGCGGTCAGTATCCAGTATTCTGGCTATAGTAGGTTCGAACCCCACTGTCGGCAGCCCTGAAAATGGTTCTCCGTTGTTTCCCATTTTCACACCAAGCAAATGTTGGGGCTGTACCTTAATTAAGGCCACGGCCGCTTCCTTCCCACTCCTAGCCTTTCCCTGTCCCATCGTCGCCATAAGACCTATCTGTGTCGGTGCGACGTAAAGCAAGTAGCAAAAAAAAAAAAAAAAAAAAAAAAATTCAAAACATAATCTACTGTGGACTACGCCATCGTTTTTGTTGCATCCGCTACTTCATCCGAAATCCTTCGTGAGAACATGGCGTCCAAAAAGGTATGAGGTCTCAATTGAAAGAATTTTTGATCGCCAAAGGCTGTATGAATTTCGTGTGTTAAATGAAGAAATGTTGAAATTAGCGGACCATCCAACGTGCTTCGTACTTTGCCACGAGGAAGACGAAAAGAGTAAACAAAGACAGAAGTGGCAAAGATAAAATTCACAGTTACAGAGAAAAATTACTGAAGCTAAAACTATATATTTCGATAAAGCTGTATTGAGAAAAGACACAGGAAATAGAGGGTGATTCACAGACTCCTACGTCTAGTACAAGCATGTCAGAAGATGTGGAGTAAATGAGACAGATTAAGTTAATCATATAGAATGAGGCAACCATGGATTTTCTTTACGCTCTTTCAGCAGTAGGTCAGCTACTTATAATGAACAACAAATCACCTTTCGCTAGTGATCCTGCTTAGCGAAAACTTCAGAACAGGTGTTATCCAGTGAAATTTTAATTATTCTACTGAACGGCCCCTAAACCTCGTATTGCACAGTCAATTTTGCAGAAATTTCAAGTTACAAAGTATTTTTTCCTTCAAGGGAGGAAATGTTTGCTTCGAGAAATCGAAACATTCCTGTAATCGAATGTCGAGTAATAGATAAATGCGCGTCAAAAATAGGACAAAAGGTCGGGAAATTTAAGTTACTTTGAGATACTGAAAACTCGAGTAATGGAGGTTGGAAATATTGAGGTTCATCTGTACTACTGAGAATATAAAGTCTATGTTGCCATGCTGAGTAGCTTGGAAGGTAGAGCGCTGGCTGGCCTCCTGAGCGCACCTGGCTCAGTCCGGTGGTATCTGAAGATGCTCAAATACATGAGCCTCGTGTCGGTAGATTTTTTTTGTTTTTTGTTTTTTTTTTGTTTTTTGCGATTTGCTTTACTTCGCACCGACACAGATATGTCTTATGGCGACGATGGGATGGGAAAGGCCTAGGAAGTGGAAGGAAGCGGCCGTGGCCTTAATTAAGGTACAGCCCCGGCATTTGCCTGGTGTGAAAATAGGAAACCACGGAAAACCATCTTAAGAGCTGCCGACAGTGGGGCTCGAACCCACGATCTCCCGATTACTGGATACTGGCCGCACTTAAGCGACTGCAGCTATCGAGCTCGGTAGTCGGTAGATTTACTGGCACCTGAAGGAACTTCCGTGGGACAAAATTCCGGCACCTCGAAATCTCCGAAAACCGTAAAAAATAGTTAGTGGGAAGTAAACCAATAGCATTATTATTGTTAAAGGCTAAGTAAGAAATGAACTCGACCTATGAAGCTGTGCGCATAAACTAGCTTCAGAGGTGGTCTCATATGAAGCGAGTGGAGGAAGATAGGTTACCTAGGAGGATAATGAACTCTGTCATGGAGGGTAAGAGAAGCAGAGGGAGACCAAGATGACGATGGTTAGACTCAATTTCTAATGGTTTAAAGATAAGAGGTATGGAACTAAACGAGGCCACAGAGCTAGTTACAAGTAGATTATTGTGTTGGGGTTTAGTATTCAGAGATTTGTAAAGTGAACGCTGAAAGCTTAACAGTGTACGATGAAGATAAATTCAGGTGTTCTATGTTACCATTGATGCCTTCACGGCCCGTACTTATAGACATGGTATAGGCTTTTTGGGCTTGTGCCGTGTCAAGAAAATAAGGTTAAATTCTTTACGTTTCGCAAAAAAAATTGCCCTGCGTCTTTAGAAGAAAATCTCGACCGTTCACGAGGAATATTTCTCCAAGAATGAAAGTTTGAATTTAGACGTTAGTAATAGAAGTGTAAGCGGTAGGTTGATTCGTCACCAGATGACACACCGTACGCAGTACAGCGCTAGCATTCGAAACGGAATCTGATGGCACCATCGGAATCATTCTGAGAGGGGTTCACATAACAGGTGTAGACATTATGAAAATATGACACTGACATAAGCCTGGAATGAAACAGCTGATGATGAAGAACGTATGAATTTGGAAAACACCGAAGCGAAATAACAATAGTGAAGGGACAGGGAAGGGAACTACCTTCGTAAATCCTTAATGGCTGGCAACCACGTATTACTTATTTGACAGCCAGAGTCCCAGTTTAAATTGTTAGGATTTCTACCTATTTCTACAGCTTCCCGTATAATCCTGGAACTGTAGTGTCTAGGGTGGATAAGGGCTCGAGCATCTTGGAACACATCATGACCCGACGATAGGGCGAGCTCAGCTATTGCTGATTTGTCTGGTTGAGGCGAATATTTCGTTCGTGTTCCGTGATACGAGTACCATTGGACCGGCATGCTTGGTTAATGTATACACCAGCATGTAAAAGTGGTGACGATTAGTCATTGGTTTTGCCTAGACTGTAAGCAATTTTAGTGACGATGCCTAACACGGCTTTTATATTGTGTTCGCGCAGGACCTTGGCAATTCGATTTGTGGTATTGTAAATGTAAGGCAGGTAGGCAATTCCCTTCACTTCTTCCATCTGTGAGCTTTGCTCGGTCGTCCATTTGGGATGGAAGGGCTCTATAAATCTGCACATCGCTGTAACCATCACCCTTGAACGGGATTTTGAGTGTGTCCATAACCTCCTGAATATTTGATGGCTCACAAATTCGTATCGCCCTCTTGGTGAGTGTCGTGAGTATGCCTTGTTTTTATGCTGGTTGGTGGTGGGAATCTGCGTGAAGATAGCGATTTGTGTGAGTAGGCATACGATGGATGGTATGTCCTAAGGAGCTGTCCATTTTCTTTCTTACTAGAACATCCATGAAGGGAAGGTATCCGTCCGACTCCATCTCCATAGTGAATTGAATTGAATTGAAGGTTTTTGCTGATTTAGGAGGTTTAGAAATAAATGAAGTTTCTCAGAACCTTCTGCTCAGACCACAAATTTAATGTATCATCAACATACCTCCACCAAATCATAAGTTTGACGGGACCTGAAGATGTAGAATCCTCTTCAAAATGCTCCATAAAGACATTAGCCACTACGGGCGAAAGTGTAATTCCAATTGCCACCCCGTCCGTCTTTCCGTAAAAATTCCTACCCCACAAGAAATAGCTGGAAGTCATTCAGTGGTAAAATAGCTTACTAATGTCCTCAGGGAGAAGCTGTTCAATGATAGACATGACCGAGTCAATCGGCACATTGTGAACAAGGACTCCACATCGAACCTCACCAACAGTTCATTATGTTGAAGGGTTATGGTTGAAATCTTGTTGACGAAATACAAAAGGTCCCTAACGTATCATTCAGTACGTCCTATGTGTGGCTGAATCAATTATTTGCTTAGATATTTGGCCAGAGCGTACGTAGTAGAACCTGTCTTCTGAAGGGATCGTCATGTTTAGAGATGAACTCGAGCTATGAAGCTGTGTGCATAAACCGGCTTCGGAGTGGTCTCATGTGAGGCGAACGGAAGATAGGTTACCTAGGAGAATAATGGACTTGGTCATAGAAGGTAAGTGAAGCAGAGGGAGACCAAGATGACGATGGTTAGATATGGTTAAAGATAAGATGTATGGAACTAAACGAGGCCACAGAGCTAGTTACACAAAGATTATTGTGTAGGCGTTTAGTATTCAGAGAGCTTCGAATGCTAGCGCTGTACTGCGTGCGGTGAGCCATCTGGTGACTAATGAACGTTTCACGTAAATTTCTATTACTAACGTCTAAATTCAAACTTTCATTCTTGGAGAAGTCTTCCTCGTGAACAGTCGAGATTTTCTTCTGAAGACGCAGAGTAAAGTTATCTGCGAAACGTAAAGAATTTCACATTATTTTCTTGACACGGCATAGCCTAAAAAATCCTATATGATGTTTGCAGGTTCACTTCTTAATGTTTCAAATGAAATTTGTCTGTAATATTAAAACAGAAACATTCAGAAATATATGTATGAATTTTAAAATTACTTGCGCCAAACGTTCAATTTTGTGACATCTCAGTATGCTGTGGAAGACCACTGAAGTTACGATATCTTGTTTAACTACCCTGATATTCTTACGATATTCTCAAAGTTTTCACAGCGATTTTTAAATGCCCCAACATATAACATTAATGATACATTGGAGGAATAAGGAAATCCACCAACACACAAGTGATAAGAAAATAACCAGGAGCTGTGACATTCTGTACCAAAAGGGAATATCACGTAGATATCCTGGATACAATGTGTGGAGAGAATGATGTTTCTAGAAACTGTCGACACTTATCATTGAAAATACTTTTTGAACTGATGCGCTGTGGAGGAATCAATGCTGTGTTTTTTAATAAAAATATCCCCATTTTCAAATATTTCGCGAAGGAATTTCCCATATGATTTCTTCAATGAACACCATGAAACACCACATTCTGAGAAGGATACAACAAGAAATGATGAATAAGGAACTGATAAGAAATTAGAGATTATTTGTGGGAATGGAAGATAATTAGAGAAACCTGCTAACCAACTAGAAGTCGGAGTGTGGGGACGCAAAGACCACTCTGAAATTCTGCAGTATGTGCTTCAGATGGATTTCTCGTTGCCTCCCTTGTTCAAGTAAAGGAGAGGCGGCATCAGACAGTGAAAGTGGTTGAGGGCACAGGAAGATATAAGCAGACTTTGTCCAGCTCATAATACTGAAAATATAAAATATGTATCTGAACCAAGATAGTGACCTATAAGTGCATTAATAATAAGATGTAAAAATTGAAATGTAAATTATTGTCCTCATCCCGAGGTTGTGCAGCTCTTTTAAATCACACCCCTTATGGAGGAGAGCTTCATTTATCTTTATAACCGTATAGCAGTCCTCCTCCCAAACTTAAATGTCTGTCAATACCGGGAATCTAACCCGGGTGTCAGAAAATAAGAGACGTTGCTGCTAACCGTTACGCTTTTAAGGTGGACAATGTTAAGATATAATACAGGAAATAAAATGCATGACAGCATCTTCCGCGGGAGCACTCTCGTTAAAGTTACCACGTGAACATTCCAGTGTTACCTTAAACACGTTTAATCCCATACCAGAAATTCTGTACACCGTAGTTATTACTTCTCACAGTTTTTATCAGCGTGGCTATTGCTAGCCTAGTTGCATTCCTTGTAAGGTAGACCCTCCGACGAGGGTGGGCGTTATCTACCGTGTGTGGAAAACTTTGTGCTTTTACGGTGGAAGATAGTGTTGTGTGTGGGGTGTGAGTTGCAGGAATGTTGGGGACAGCATGAACAATTAAGATTAATTAAGGTTCAAACCCGCGACCCATCCTGGAATCGAGCCCAGGCACCTCTCAACCGAAGGACACTTTGCTGACAACTCATCCAACGAGCCTGGATCTGAGCTTGAACAAATTATAATTTCTGAGGAATGATAGATGTATGAAACTTGGACTTAAATCAAATGTTTTCTTGACTACATTTATTCCTGCCTTCTGGAAGATAACGCAGGAGGTAACACAGAATCTACTTCTTTTACCCATGCTGATATCGCTCCTTTGGAGACAGATAAGGGAGTGTTTCTAAGCCCGTTCATTGTTAGCAGTCGAATGTATTCTGACTTCAAATTCATGTTGAAATCAGGTCACGTGTTTATTTTCGTTGTAATAAATATTTATGTGATGTATAGGTAAATGGCCTTGCTTTGATGGCAGGGTAATAGTACATAAACACGTACAGATTTTGACAACGCTGGGGTGGGAAAAAGATAGAACTGGAAAGTTGGTGAGAGAATTAAATTACACCCTCGAAATTTGTCTTGAGTAATATTGGGAAACCACTAATAACCGTCTTCAGGGCCCACTGTCGTTAGTGGAACTCGAAACTGTAACCTCCTGAATTCAGGTTTGCAGTTACAAGTCATTTGTTAGGTAAGTGTCAGGACTTCTTCTTCAGTTTCGAATTCAATCTCTTTTCTTGATAGATACATCTGGAATTTTCAGGTATAGGGCTTCAGGACTTGTTCAGCTAGAATGCCAAAGATATAAACAGAGAAAATAAAATAAAAATAATAGTAATAATAATAATTATGCCTTGAATGTCGATATCGTGTGTAACTCGCATGCTGATTCCAAAATTGACTTTTGTCTAGCACGTCCTACCACTGTAGATAATACTATAGTCAGCACTCCTAGTTGCTGAAACTAAAACTCAGTATTGGAGGATTGTTGGAATTATTTTCTTAAGGCACTTAATATGTGTCCAATTTTCGAATTGTATGCCGGTATGAATGCGGTGGTTAGTTGTAAATTTACCGAGCAAGTAGCAGCGCGGTTTGAGTCACATAGCTGCCAGCGTACACGAGGTAGACAGTGGGTTCGAGCCCCACTGTCGGCAGCCCTAAAAACGATCTGTCGTGCTTTCCTATTTCACACCAGGCAAATTCTGAAGAACCTTGCTGACCACTGAACATCATAGGTTAGCCATATACTTCAATATGCATACAGTTCTCGGCAGTACCATCAGTATTAATCACCCTCTGCGTCCTGCAGCAGACAGTTGACAGTTTGCCTCCACCCAGACATCCGGTGTGTACAAAATTTCATGTCACTGGGGCTAATTTAATATCGATTGCGCAAAATGTTCAAACAATTCCAGACTGTATATTCCGTGTGAAGAATATGTTCCTCTAGGTAGAGTTATCTAGAGAAAGAGTTTGAAGCCAAACATGTCAAATTTATTGATACAAATTGTAATTAATAACTTGGAGTAAAGATTTTTTTACACACACATTTATTTAAGGAAGAACTTAAGGTCAAGAATGCTTTTGATAACATGAGACCAGCACACACAGTCGTTTTTACATGCCTAATATTAGCAGCTGAAGGGGAAAAAAGAACTGTCCTGAAGAGACCTATGAAATATTTACCTTTGGAATGTCTCTGAAAGCCGCAATAGCAATTTGTCGGACGTGAAGACAAAGACATTATTGTTTAACTCCGGGTGGTGAGAAAATCACATGCGTCTTAATCATTTCAGACCCTTAGATACTATTTTAACAAACAAAAATGTTCTACATATTTTTCAAGCAAGAATAGAATGACGAATTACAGGATGTTTAAAAAGGTATACTCATTAGCGGAGTAACGGAATGTGTTAACGCTACGGAGCCAAGCTCTGCACTTGGGATACGAGTGGGTTTGAACTCCACAGTCGTTTGTCCTCATTTTTTGTGTGGCAGGAAGGACATTCGGCCGTAAAACGTACCATATGATTTATACGTAGTATTAAACACACTGTGTACACACATCTTAATATTGAGTTAGAATGGAATCTTTTTACTTTGTACTCGTACGTTTCTTTTAAAAACAGTCCTTGGCAAATGTGCTGATGGGTTGCGACCTTTTCCTGCAGTCCATCAGGTGATACCTAGAGCAGATCATGCCGCAGAAGTGACAGATACACCTTTCACCCGAAACATGGCATCCAGTGCCGGATTAAGGTGTTTGGGGGTCGTGGGTTATTTAAAAATGTGGGGCCCCTTCTTCGTAACAACACATAAGACTAGCATACTGAAGTCGTTATAGAACTACTTCCACTTAAATTGATGAATAGGGAAGTGTTGAAATAGACTACAATTTTTCTCTATTTTTCATGTTAATATTTCATAATGCCCAAACTTATTTTACATTTCTCATCATCACTATCAAATCGACATACAAAACAGAACTTACGTGTTTTGGCACCTCTAAGATATTTTCTATCCATTTTACAAGAACATTACAGTTGTAACTTACGAATGGTTCAATAATCAGAGGTGAACTGGAAGTTCTCTTCCTGATGCAAAGATATAGTGTAGTATGCACATTCCACCGTGCTTTCCCTGTCCCCTCCCGCTCACTTCCTTGACCTCTTACCCCTTCCCACTTTGCCCGTACTCGCAAGCTGCCAGATTTAAATTTTCGTCAACAATTAACCTTTACAATAATAACAGTGCGTAAGTAACGAGGATTCGTGTCTCCGGACGGTAATTGATTCTAGCAGTGATGAAATACTAACGCGGACAGCTGATAAGAAGGAAGGAAGGAAGGAAGGAAGGAAGGAAGGAAGGAAGGAAGGAAGGAAGGAAGGAAGAGTGCGTGTTCGATATTTTGCGAGCGTAAATATTCATATACATGCACGGAGGTGGAGCAGCAGGCCTTATTAATACAATTTTAGGTTCGACCAAGGGCCGGGACCCCTTAGCACGCGGGGCCCGGGGCTGCAGCCCCTTTAGCCCCCCCGTTAATCCGGCCCTGATTGTATCTGAAGTTTACACATATCCTTCCAAGGAATCCGTGAAAACTAAATCTTGTGAGGACGTGGCGTAGCTTGTAGTTAGGTCCCCTCCATTCGTTGCTTCTCATTGCTTCTGTTAAATAGAAGCCTTCAGGAGTCTGTTGCGCTTTATGTCGTACTTCTTCCAGGGCAACTATCGATATGACAGTGTCAGGAAGTCGAAAAGTGAGTTTTATGTCTTCTAGGGAGAAAGTTTCATTGGCTAAAATGTAAGCTGGTCGGTTCTCTGTGAAGTTACAGAGCAGAAGGGTTCGCTTTAGTTATCTGGCCTTTACACTTACACGTCCTTTCAGATTTGTCACGGTTAGCTGTAGACTGTATGGGGCAATTTTAAGCTTGAATAATGCAATGGCAGTGTCTACTGAGAAGTTATGTGGTTTGGAGATCTCCTACATTGCTTTAGTTGCTGTCGCCACTTTTTATTTTATGTGCGCAGTATATGATGGGCATTTGGTCTACAGTGTAATACTTAGGTATTTGAATGATGTCACAATCTCATGTGGGTATTATCCATTTCTGAGGACATCATTTTTCGCTAATTTGACTTCTATCTCACCTCGTCCTTGGGAAACTGGATTGAGGGGTAGACTCATATTTTTTCTCAAATGTATATGATATTGGTCATAACTGATAATTTTTCGGAATGTCTTTGCTTTATAATAGTTGCCTGGTGTGAAAATGGGAAACCACGGAAAACCATTTTCAGGGCTGCCGACAGTGGGGTTCGAACCTACTATCTCCCGAATACTGGATACTGGCGGCACTTAAGCGATTGCAGCTATCGAGCTCGGTGTAAGTAAGTATACGGTACCTGCGATTTTGCCTCATTGTTCATAGTTTCCATCATATAGAAGGAGTTATAACGGTTCAAATCCCGTTACAGGATGATATCTCTATTTGTGTTATTATTTCATCTGTGGTAGTATTATTATTAATATTATTATTTCTATACTATTAATATTATTGTAACTATTATTATTGTTCAATTCACCTATGCAATGATGATCGCTTGCGTGATTGTAGCTGAATGTATGTATATATACGTGTGTGTAGATTAACACTAAAAACATGTACAGTAAGAGTTGCTGTCTATCAGATGTGGATGCAGTGTGTGCAATAACTTGTGACATTGTAACATTGCGAAATACTGCTGGAGTAACTGCCGAGTCAACGCTCTGTCATCGTGCGTATTTAGCGGTGAGCTCACTTTGTTTGAGAAACCCAGGGTGCCGCAGGTGGTTTCACCATTGTATGTAATATTTGTAGCAGGGAGGGAGTAGATCATTGTTATTTGTGGAGATTGCGCAGGTGTGTCAACTAATGTCTATATAAGGTGGCTGTATCTTGTAGCGTCAGTCAATGGTCATTAGTCAAACGGAATGTGAACAGTGAAGAAGTCAAAAAGATGGAGAGGCCTCAGTGAGTCATTAGTAATTGGTCATTGAGAGAGTGAGGCCACAGTTGGTTTGTCGGTGCAGTTCGAATGATAGGTTTGCCATGAAGTCGTATAGGACAGACTTACCAAGAAGTGATCTGGATGGAGAAGAAGCAGTCACATGGAAATTTAGTCGTCAGTGAAACAAAAAGGATACATCACCAAATTAGGCTTTATACATCTACAGCAAATACCATATCAAAGGAATACGTCGTAATTACACTCGAAGTGTTGAAGGTACAGTCAAGTGAACCAGTGAGGGATAAATTTCGTGTATAATTGTTAAATATCCGGTCAAGAGGAATTCAAATTAATGCCTAGTTTATTTCAGTTGCAATGTCATACTTTTATATTCTCATCTATTTTATCGCAAGAGTTCTAACTATTTTCATTGAAATTATTTCAAGAATATATTTTGTTCTATCAAATTCATTTATCGTTTTATTTCAAGGGCAAAATTAGATAACATCAAATTTAATGGGGAAACCAAACGCCAATCTCCTTTTCCCAGAACTTATATGGTACGTTTTCAAAAGTAAGTACCCCACTCCCTAGAGATAGTCAAGATTCTCATTCTATTATTGTCGCACTGAGTTGCAGCTGGCGCCCATCAAATAACGTATATGTAAGCAATGATGTAAGAACTAAGTGTGAATACAAAGGTACAACGATTGTGCATTTTATTTAATAAATATTAATTTTCATATTTTTCATTTCAATTCAGATTTATATGTTTTTAAAGCAAGTAAGCGACTCACGAACAATTACAAAGTGTATCAAAACTAACATGCGGAAAATGCGTGTACATTATCTTCGAATGATTAATAACATTCTAGTTAGTGCGTGAGTGTTTTGCGTAGTTCAAAAACTTTCAAACAATCGTATGCACGTTTGTTGATTATCGAGTTTTATTCCTATGCACGGCGAATACGCTAAATCCCAAAGATTCAATGAGAGGAAAAATAAAATCATTGTTGTTTGGAGTACTTAAATCACAATCACACAAAGAAAGCGAAAGTGTTATGAAGGAAGCGGATAATAACAAGTCATCTGTTCGATGCAGGACTAGCTCACTACACAGAGCAGGCAACATGTAATCTCGTTGGTCCTATCTGAAGAATCAACGTTCTAAAGCATTACTTAGGGTATATGGACGGTATTATGCATTAAGTGGCTATGAGTGAAATCTTAGTTTTGAGCAAAACGCATTCGAAGGTTTTCGTATTTAAAACCATCTCAGAAATATTTTAGTCAAATTAAATAAATATTTGGTACAATTGTGTAACGTGGTGCGCGTAATCCGATTATTCAGAAGAAAATTAATTCAATGCCGTATTTGCAGTTTCGGACCGAAGACACGCATCAAGCGGCTACTGTAATGATGATCGTGGCTACGGAACATTTAATTATGCAACAACAAGTTAAACGCCACTTTGTGAGATTTTGTTTGTAATAACCAAAAACCACCAACAGAATATTAGGTTTTCAATACATATTACTATTTTATTATATAAGATTTCACAGAAATACACAGCAAAATAAGTGTCGAACTCGTAAAACAAATGGCAGGAAAAGAAGTGGTAGTATCATTCCTAAACTCTGACTATCTGACGAGGAATCGAACCGGCATCCTTCCAGGTACACCTTTACCAGCTGTGCTAGCACACCTACTTCAATGCCTTCGTGGATGACTTATACTTATTGATTAATTAATTAATTAAAGATTATGACCTTGCTGTATTAATACTAAATTGATTGGTGAAATTAAGTTATTTAAATCCAAACAGTCAACTGTACACTTTTAGTGTGATACCGTATGTTGTTGAAGGGGTGCGGCGGGCCACCTAGAGGGTTACGCCATCTTTCTGGCTAGGAGAGGTTACGGGGGTGTGGAGAAGTGTAGGAAGAAGGAGGGGGTAAATGGCAAGATGATACAGTAAACAAACGAGCATGCACGAATGATAATTCACTGCTGGCCCTATAGCAGTAACTCGTACTACATACCTGTTTTATATGGTAAGAGGTACCGAAACGTCAAATACCACTTGACGAATCAATTCTTTGAATAAGGCGGATATACGGTTGATGCATGACTTGCATCATATGATAGTGGCACTCACGTTTTTGTTCTGTTAAAGTTGTTCAAATTCAAACAGAGCTCCGTGAGTATTTGAGCAGTTGGATCGAATTTTTAGATGATAGATGGTGCCAGTATTATGTTTGTTGAAAAACTGTCGCTTAGCCGGTTCATGTATAACACCGTCCATATAACAGAATTCATTTTCCTGAACGTAGACAACACAAGAAACATGCAGCTTGCTAGACACATTAAAGATTCAACTCGCTGTTTAATAATTTTAATTCCACAGGAACTCTTGTGAAATGTAATATCTAAACGTTGTGTACTATCTTGCTGTGCCCTATGTTAAGTGCATTAATAATCTATATCACTACTCACAAAGCAGAATTTAAAAGTTTCTTTAAAAAATACATAGCGTATGAAACATGGCGGCACGCTGGACACATTAAAGAATCAGCCCTTGCTGAGTAACTTCATTCCTCAGGAATTGTTGAAAAATATAACACCTGAGGACCGCAAGGGGATGCTACACGTCCTGCTTCGTTGACTTTACTGTGTACTGTGCGTGACAGTAAGCGGTGGAAAATCGTTTACAGTTGCGAAGAAAATGCCTATGAACATTTTTGCAGGACAGGTATAAGGAATTCTTGTTGGCCCTACTTTTTCTCCTTTTCTGGTATGACTAACAGTTTGTCCATTATCTTTGCATTTTTCGGGAAAAATATCCGTCAAATTTCATAAGAAAAATTTTCTTGGAAAACTTGTGAAATTTAGGGAAATGCATGTGAAATTGTGTTGTAAAAAATTGAATTTAAAATACACTGACTGACAGAGCAAATGCAACACCAAGAAGGAGTGGTTCGAAAGGGATGAAAGTTGGGGAAAAAACAGAGACGGCACGGACGAATAATTGATGTTTATTTCAAACCGATATGCAGGTTACACAATGCGCACGGCATCGACTCAGTAGGATGTAGGACCACCGCGAGCGGCGATGCACGCAGAAACACGTCGAGGTACAGAGTCAATAAGAGTGCGGATGGTGTCCTGAGGGATGGTTCTCCATTCTCTGTCAACCATTTGTCACAGTTGGTCGTCCGTACGAGGCTGGGGCAGAGTTTGCAAACGGCGTCCAATGATATCCCACACGTGTTCGATTGGTGAGAGATCCGGAGAGTACGCTGGCCACGGAAGCATCTGTACACCTCGTAGAGCCTGTTGGGAGATGCGAGCAGTATGTGGGCGGGCATTATCCTGCTGAAACAGAGCATTGCGCAGCCCCTGAAGGTATGGGAGTGCCACCGGCCGCAGCACTTGCTGCACGTAGCGGTGGACATTTAACGTGCCTTGAATACGCACTACAGGTGACGTGGAATCATACGCAATAGCGCCCCAAACCATGATGCCGCGTTGTCTAGCGGTAGGGTGCTCCACAGTTACTGCCGGATTTGACCTTTCTCCACGCCGACGCCACACTCGTCTGTGGTGACTATCACTGACAGAACAGAAGCGTGACTCATCGGAGAACACGACGTTCCGCCATTCCCTCATCCAAGTCGCTCTAGCCCGGCACCATGCCAGGCGTGCACGTCTATGCTGTGGAGTCAATGGTAGTCTTCTGAGCGGACGCCAGGAATGCAGGCCTCCTTCAACCAATCGACGGGAAATTGTTCTGGTCGATATTGGAACAGCCAGGGTGTCTTGCACATGCTGAAGAATGGCGGTTGACGTGGCGTGCGAGGCTGCCACCGCTTGGCGGCGGATGCGCCGATCCTCGCGTGCTGACGTCACTCGGGCTGCGCCTGGACCCCTCGCACGTGCCACATGTCCCTGCGCCAACCATCTTCGCCACAGGCGCTGCACCGTGGACACATCCCTATGGGTATCGGCTGCGATTTGACGAAGCGACCAACCTGCCCTTCTCAGCCCGATCACCATACCCCTCGTAAAGTCGTCTGTCTGCTGGAAATGCCTCCGTTGACGGCGGCCTGGCATTCTTAGCTATACACGTGTCCTGTGGCACACGACAACACGTTCTACAATGACTGTCGGCTGAGAAATCACGGTACGAAGTGGGCCATTCGCCAACGCCGTGTCCCATTTATCGTTCGCTACGTGCGCAGCACAGCGGCGCATTTCACATCATGAGCATACATCAGTGACGTCAGTCTACCCTGCAATTGGCATAAAGTTCTGACCACTCCTTCTTGGTGTTGCATTTGCTCTGTCAGTCAGTGTACATTTTGCAGACTCTTTTTTTTTTTTTTTTTTTTTCTTACCAACAGTTCAGGCAGTGCATTCATTTTCAACTCTTGACTGCCCACCGGGGTGATATGACGCCCCCAGACATCTTTATTTTGTTCTGTAGGTTAATGACACATAAGCTCGTAGTCTTCCCCACCATCTTAATCTCTCAGAACTGACTGAGCTTCGCATCAATCTGTGAAGCGAGTGGAGTTCGCCTGGTGCTGTTCACTCTGACGTATCGCATTGACGTGCTCTAAGTTTGTGTTTAAATTTTAGAACACGGCCGTTTCAGCAGTGGGTGTTTTTATTAATTATCGGATGAAGACCTTACTGACAACGAGAATGATAATGATATTAGTGAAAAACATGTTGAGCTCATATCCGATTTTATAACCAAAGATAATGCTTTATAACATAGGTATGATGATAGATTTTACCCAGGATCGATACTCTAAGGCAAAAATAGAAGAAAATTGACCTCTTCAACCCTCCTCACTCCTTAAGTTGTAGATTATTTACTCTAGAACGGTTCCTCGTGTTATAACTCCCCGGGGCAAAAGGTGAAGAAGAAAACATGAAAATTGAGATTGAGACTTGGAAAGTTGTGTTCTGTCCTATGCAGACATGTTCGTTCTTGGATATTTCGTAATTCGTTCTTTATGTAATTACATTATACACCATTAAGGGTTTTTTTGTTATTGGCTTTACGTCACGCCGACACAGATAGGTCTTATGGCGACGATGGAACAGGAAAGGGCTAGGACTGGGAAGGAAGTGGCCGTGGCCTTAATTAAGGTACAGCCTCAGCATTTGCCTGGTGTAAAAATGGGAAACCACGGAAAACCATCTTCAGGGCTGCCGGCAGTGGGGTTCGAGCCCACTATCTTCCGAATACTGGATACTGGCCGCACTTAAGCGACTGCAGCTATCGAGCTCAGTCATTAAGGATTTTCACAAATAAAAATTGATTTTCATTTCCTGGGCTTTTCTTGATAAGGAAACTCATTGCGCGTAACATCGGTCTTTCTTCTTTTGGCCGTTATTATGACGTATATTAGACCGAGCCCCAGCTCCATGGCTAAATGGTTAGCGTGCTGGTCTTTGGCCACAGGGGTCCCGGGTTCGATTCCCGGCAGGGTCGGGAATTTTAACCATCATTGGTTAATTCCACTAGGACGGGGGCTGGGTGTTTGTGTCGTCTTCATCATCATTTCATCATCATCATCATCACGATGCGCAGCTCACCTACGGGTGTCAAATCAAAAGACCTGCACCTGGCGAGCCGAACTTGTCCTCGGACACTCCCAGCACTAAAAGCCATAGGCCATTTCATTTAGACCGAGCGAATGGCTGCGTGGTTTGGGTCACGTAGCTGTGAACTTTCATTCGGAAGATAGTGGGTTCTAACTCTTCTGTCGACAGCCCCGAGGATGGTTTTTCGTGGTTTTCATATTTTCATGCCAGGCAAATTCTGGCTATCTATGATGATATTTTTGACCCAGGACCAATAACACATGGCAAAAATGTATAAAAATTGACCTTCTGAAACCCCATCGCCCCGTAAGTTGTAAACTGTTTACTCTAGAATGCCTGCTCGTGTTATAACTCCCTGGAGCAGAAGGCGAAGCAGAAAACATAAAAATTGAGATTGAGAGTTGGAAAGTTGTGTTTGTCCGATGCAGACTTGCTTGTTCTTGGATACTTCGTAATTCGTTCCTTACATACTCGCATTGAGCATTAAGGATTTTCACAAATAAAAATAATAAATAAAGCTTACGGACGCTTCGTTCCCACTCCTCTCCCTTCACTTCCCCACAGTCGCCATAAGACTCACCTGTGTCGGAGCGACGTAAATAAAATTGCAAGAAAAGAAGAAAACTTATATTGTTGAGATATCTGATTATCCAAAAAACACGCCAGGCTGAATGGCTCAGACGGTTGAAGCGTTGGCAAGTTCGATCCTGGCTCAGTCCGGTACTATTTGAAGGTGCTCAAATACACCAGCCTCGTGTCGGTATATTTAATGGCACATAATAGAACTCCTGCGGGACTAAATTTCGACACCTCGGCGTCTCCGAAAACCGAAGAAGTAGTTAGTGGGAGCTAAATAATATAGCATAATTAATAATTACTTTCCAAGAGACACAGCACAAAGTATTAACTGTAAAAATAAAATGGGAGGAGTAAATTAACGTGAAGAATCCGTGGGGTGATGTGACACCCCCGGTGAACAGAAATGCTCTAAAGTAGGATGAGCAGTCCAGGATTAGTGTTCCAGGCGTAAATTTCCCTCCAACATGCTTCACATTTTATTTCGCTGCAAGGCCGCCCTTAGGGACAGTTTGATAATAAATAGCCTGCATGGTATTAAAGAGTTAACTCTAGCTGTGTGTTTTCATCCAGATGCACCAGTTCCTTTAGACGGGATAGTTTTAAAAACATGTAAATATTACTTCACATTTACTCTGTTAGTAGGGATACCCATAACAAGAACTTGAATATTCCCATGACATTTAAATGTATTAAAAGTAAAATTATCAATATACAGCACATTTTAATTTCTTCTAACTAAAATTATTTTCAAGAAATCATTCCTTTGACTACAACTTACTTGTGTTACAGAGAACTTCGTACTTAATTACAGTGACTTCTCTTCCCCAGATAAAATTTTCCCGAAGCGTGCAGAGGCTCCCTTACGCAAACTTCAGGCTGCTTTAGAGATCTATTTACAGACCGGGATACTGATCCCGATAACGAAGGGAAAGTAATTATTTATTCAAAACTTCTCTGTAGATCTCTATTTATTTTGAGATTATATATCAGATAGCGATTGTGCTTTTTCAGTGTTGTATCTCATGAATTTCCACCCAGAGCCTCAGCCGAATTGTAATATCAGTCGTCGCTAACTGCATGGTGTAACTGTTTGAGCGTAGGATTCTCTGTTATAAAATGTAATATACGCGTAGTCGATCCACGTATAGGAGTACTGAAATGTTAGGGCCTAGTTTTACAAAATTTTATGGTTCATTAAATCTTACATTACAGGACAAATTGCTGGCGGTTCACCGTGTCTAAGGATCTGCATCAAAATATTCCACCTGGTCTTCAGATGGTTAACGTCAGCAGTATAATATGCTCGTTAGTAAAGAAACTTGCGCATCATGAAGGAGTCATCGCAGGGAACGTAAGTTGATACAGGCAAAGGACCTGGTACTGTAAACGAAACATCAAAATATTGTCCGGCTCCGTGGCTAAATGGTTAGCATGCTGGCCTTTGATTCAAGAGGTCCCGGGTTCGATTCCCGGTCGGGTGGGGGATTTTAACTTTAATTAGTTAATTCCTAATGCTCGGGGGCTTACGTAGGGCCCCATCCTCACAGACGCGCAGGTCGCCTATACGGCGTCAACTCAGAATACCTACACCATGCCTCTTCGGAGGCCACACGCTAATATTAAGCAAAATATTGTACCATACAAACAATTAAAGCAGGGTAACAAGTACTTGTAAAAATAACACAATTAATAATAGGATCAGTATCGTGCTTCCGATACCATCTTGGGTGTATGAGCTATACTTGTCGTGTTAATATTGTTTGTTAAGAAGGAAGCGATACTGTCCAGTGCGACTCAAATAAATGTAACATAATTAAACAAGGGATAAAATCACACATTACAAAGTACACAATAATATTATTTCTTATGCTTCTTCCGTGAATATGTCTTGAGACATCTATCAACTGGAAATTCTCCATGATTCTCTGTGCTGAGCATCTTGTTTCAGTTGTTCATAGCTTCTCTCTTGTTTGACATCTGTTAACATTCCAAACATTCTTCTTCCTCTTCTATTTCTTCCAACTATTTTTCCCTCCATCACCGTCTGTTGACGACAATTTTTGCGGTATGTGTGGTCCAACCAGGACTTTTTCCTGTTCCTCGCCGTTTTCATCAGGTGTGTCTTCTCTCCTACTTTTCTTAGCGCTTCAACATTTCACACTATAATTTTTCCCTTGTTTAATAATGTGGATTTTTTTACAGGTATGTTGTAGTATAATATTTATATTTATCCTTTCTGTTTGACGGACTGAAAAGCTTTTAAGTTACATTTATTATTTTTGTTTGACATTTTTCATGCGCATACACTTGCCAGTCACTTCTCCAAGTGGTGGTTACCTCTCAGGTTGTTCTCATATTATTCACTTGTGATGTCCCCTTTACCTTATTTATTAAAATGATTTGACCCTCCAACTGGGAGATGCCTTGGTTTTGAGATAATTTTTCTGACTTCAGGTGTACCATGTGTGTCTTTCTTTTTTCATTCATTCATTCTTTCTTTCTTTCTTTCTTTCTTTCTTTCTTTCTTTCTTTCTTAATTTATTTACCCTCCAGGGTTGACTCAGTGAGACATTGAGTCGGGGGATACAAACTGGGAAGGAGCATTATTACCTCGCCCAGGCAGCCTCACCTACTATGCTTTTCAGGGTCCTTGTCGGCGATGGGAAGATTGGAAGAGATATACAAGGAAGTGGGAAGGAATCGGTCGTGGCCTTAAGTTAGGTACCACCCGGGCATTTGCCTGGAGAAGTAGGAAATCACGGAAAACCACTTCGAGGATGGCTGAGGTGGCAATGAAACCCACCTCTAAACAGTTGACCTACCAAGGCTGAGTACAGCCCGTTCCAGCCCTCGTAACACTTTTCAAATTTCGTGGCATATCCGGGAATCGAACCTGGGCCTCCGGGACTGACAGCTAATTAAGCTAACCACTACACCACAAAGGCGGGCAGAACGTTCAAACATGTCTCGTAAATGCAATGTTATTCAACCGTTTTTAACAGGCAAGCACACCTTTATATTGAATCACTTTTCCTAAATTTATCTCCATAGTGCTGGGATCAGCTTCATACTTCGATATTCAATCTATATATATAAAATAAGAGTTTTGTCTGTCATTGCTCAGAATTTATAAAGGATGGTATTTCTGTAGCAGTCGTGCCCACAGTAACAAGGAAATGCACATTTTACTTTTCCGTAATGTCTGTCTGTCTGTCTGTCTGTCTGTCTGTCTGTCTGTCTGTCTGTCTGTCTGTCTGTCTGTCTGTCTGTCTGTCTGTCTGTCTGTCTGTCTGTCTGTCTGTCTGTCTGTCTGTCTGTCTGTCTGTCTGTCTGTCTGTCTGTCTGTCTGTCTGTACACGCATCACGAGAAAACGGCTGAAGAGAATTTAATGAAAATCGGTATGCAAAGTCGGGGAATAAGTCGCTACAGTCTGCGCCATAAATAATTTTATTCACGCTGACTGAAGTGGTAATTTAGGGGTAGGCCTAAAATTTAATTCTCGAATATTTATGTTATTAGTGGTCGTATCTTAATGAAAATCGGTATACACAGTCGGGGAATACGTCTCTATAATCTAGGCTATAAATAATTTTACTTACGTTGAGTGAAATGGTAGTTTACGGGAAGGCCTAAAATTTAGTTCTCAAATATTTGTCATTAATGGTCCTATCTTAATGAAAATCGGTATGCAAATTCGGGGAAATAAGTAGCTATAATCTAGGCCATAAATAATTGTATTCACGCGGAATGAAATGTTATTTTAGGGGAAGGCCTAAAATTTAATTCCCAAACAGTTACGTTATTAGTGTTTGGATCGTTAAATAGTACATAACTAACGTTATCTAGTATTATGTATCTGGTCATTTATGTCTTATACATTGTTACCATACCGGCTATGATCGGAGATATTAATGAATTTGGATTTTTGTTACTAAGTACTTATCAGCGCCGAGTCATGTGAAAATGGGTGAACAGGATTTTATGAAAATCGGTATGTAGAATAAGGAACTACAGTCTACGCTATAAATAATTTTATAAGACGCCCTAGATCACACAGTCTAAAGAAAACTAAATGTGAAGGCCTACAATGTAGAAAGCTTTAAAAATTGAACAACAATAACATTACATTGACCTTTGTTTGTGATATACTTTGTCTTCTGTTGCCACTTATCTCCGATAGATAGAATTACTGCTGCGTACTATTATTTTTTAAATTGCCTTACGTCGCATCGACACAGTTAGCTCTTATGGCGACGATAGGATAGGAAAGGGCTAAGAGTGTGAAGGAAGCGGCGTTGGCCTTAACATCTTCAGGGCTGCCGGCAATGGGGTTCAAATCCACTATCTCCCGGATGCAAGCTCACAGCTGCGCGCCCCTAACCAAACGGCCAACTCGCCCGGTCGTACCGAGTGTAACAGTCTGCCTAAATATTGGCGGGAAGTAGGCGGGGAGTTAGGTAACTTTCTTCTGTAGCATGCCATTCCTGTTTCATAAATTCTCCGATACTACTGGTACGTAACACAATGGTTCATCATAGCATTTTTGTTTTTAATCAAACACCTTTTATTACTCTATTAACCTTTTACAATAAACATGTATAATATATACACTAAAACTGATGACATACACTGTCCGAAGTTCATTGTCCTAGTTCCTTAATGACAAACAAATGTTGTCAAACACTGATCACATTTTAACTGTGGTTGTTTTTGTCGGTTCCTTACGTAGTCTGTGGCACATTAACACCTTATAGCCTACTGATCTAATAATTAAAATATTCAAATACTGTTACGCCATGAATTAAAACTGATATAAGAATGAACCAAAACCTGTTGACATCTTCTGATTGCACTTATATGTCCATCTTTCCATCCGTATGTATTGCTGAAAAGATCGTAAGTTCAGTTGTCTTGGTTTCCGTCGGTGTTCCATAATGAAGTGAATGGTTGCTGCAGTGAGCCATAGAACTGCGTTGTTGACCGTGGCCGGGAGGAAAGCATATTCTATGTTGAGTAGTCGATATTCTAAGATGGGAGTTGGAGTCATGTGAAGTATGTTGCATATTTTCGCGAAAGACCACGCCCATATGTCCGCACTGACACAAGACTTAACACGATGTATTAATGTATCTCTTTGTTGACAAAGTTCACAGATATTGCAGTCAGACCGTCCATGTCGAAATAACTTATCCTTTGTTGGTATAGTTTCATTTATTGTTAAGTATAAAGTTGTTTTCCGCTGAAGAGGAATCCATTTATTAGCAATATTATTCCATACTAGTTTCCAGTGTCGCGAAGGATACTTTGCCTGTATTTGAGGTGGTTTAATATTCTGGTTCATTATATGGTTATAGATGGATTTTGTTGTTACAACTGAAGTTGGATCTATTAAAGTTCTTGTAAGGTTATCTACAAAGCTCAAAACTCGTTTGAAATGCAGTGGCAAATTATGATGGGAAGTGAGAAAGGCCACGCTTCGGATAATATTATTCAGAACCGCCTTAGCATAATCGTCATCAGGTCTGCACTCACAATTAATAAAATTTCGCGCGATAAGTGCAGTGCATTTAGCTTCTGCAGAAACTAGTCCTAACCCTCCACACTTAATGCTTTGGTACAATTGTGTTCTGGCAATCCTGTAGTGGTGTCCTCTCCATAGGTAATACCCTATAACTAGATCCAGTTTCTTGACTATTATAGGTGGTGGAGGTAAAATCTGTGCGACGTACCACAGTTTGCTTAGTGCAAAGGTGTTAACTGTCCAGATTTTGTGACATATATTGAGGTTTCGAAGGTGTTGAGCAAATAGGACAGCGCGAACTGTATTGAGCAATTTTCTCCAGTTCTCATCTATCATCTGGGTCAAATTCGCAGAAAATGTTATTCCCAGGATTTTATGTGTTTCGGCAGAGGGAAGCCAGTGATCTTGTGTCGGCCAGGGCCCAAATGGTAGTATGGCAGATTTGTGGGGATTAATTTTCGCTCCAGAATGATGTTGATAGTCGTCGGTGACCAATCTTAAGTCGTCAAGCTGTTTGGGCTGTGTCAAGATAACAGTGATGTCGTCCGCATAGACATGCGCTTGTAAGGACGTTGCACCTAGTTCTATTCCTGGAAGCTTCAAAGTTAATTGTCTAATGAATGGTTCCACACTGATGGCGAAAAGAACTGCAGAGAGGGGACAACCTTGTCGAATCGATCTGTGAATGTGGATTGTTTTGGAGAGAAAGCCATTAATTTGTAATCTGGATGTTGCATTGTTGTATAAGTTTCGTAATGTTGTGATTATCCTGTCGGGGAAAGCAAATCGTCGTAGAACAGACCATAGATAAGAATGTCTAACACGGTCAAAAGCGTGTTGAAAGTCTATACTGACGAGTGCGGCAGAGCTGTTGGGTTGAGAGGACATGTGCAGCACAAAGTTACGTAGAGTTGAGAGTCCATGTATGATGTTGGAGGTATTCAACACATTATGTTGCTCGGAACCAAAGATATGAGGCAAGGTGAGTCGTATACGTCTGGCAAGAATTTTTGCAAACAACTTGTAATCTGTATTAATTAGGGTCAGCGGACGGTAATCCGACAAGGATTTGGGTGATTTAATCTTAGGTACTAACACCATTATTCCTTCAGCGAAATTATTCATCTGTGCTTCACTTGTGAATAGTTCTTGGAAAAGTAACAGTAAGTCGTCCTTTATGTATTGCCAATAGGATTTGTAAAATTCGAAAGACAGACCATCAGGGCCGGGTGATTTTTTACAACATGCGTCGTTGATAGCTTGTAACAGTTCATCTTGGTGTATGTCGCTCTCTAGTTGCTGGGCGTCATCTATTGATAGTTGTTTCCGTAGAGGTTGCAAAAAGACTTGGACTGTAGTGTTTTGTTGAGGCGAGTCCTGAGCGAAAGCTAATTCAAAATGATTGGTTGCCATTTGAATAATATTATCAGTTCCGGTAATGGACGCCCCTGTGATTTGTAGTTTTGAGATAAATTTCTTCCTATTTCTACCCTTCTCCTTGGCAATATGGTATAACGACGTCCTTTCGTCTTCATCTAAGGAAGGAATACGTGTGCGGGCCTGTACACCTTGTATATCATGTTCTTTCAGCCGACAGAGTATATGTTTAATTTCTGTTAATTTATGCTGCACGTCATATCCATGCTGTTGCGCGCGACTGTAGTCGTGTAAGGCTTGTTCGTAGAATTGCTGTGTGTGTCTTCGTTCCAGAGCTTTATGAAAGGACAAATTTCGGAAGAAACTTCGTATGGCAGGTTTAGCCGCGTGAATCCACCAGAGGAGTTGTGAGGAATAATGCCGTTTCCTATCGACCAATCGTTCCCACATCGTAGGAAAATTTTCTATAGCATCTGAAGTCTTTAAAAGGTTATTGTTCAACTTCCAATATCCTCTTCCTATCACTGGAACAGGCGTGTCAACACGTAATTGAAGGAGTACTGTTTGATGGTCAGAGAAAGGAACTGGGATGACGGATATTCTGTGTGTAATTGTGGACATTGAATGAGAGAGATAAACTCTGTCTAGTCGAGATGCTGAATTGTGGCGGAAAAATGTGAATTCAACATAATTCCCGTGTTTCATTTCCCAAGCATCTCTTAAACGGAGCTGCTGGACTAGTTCTGAGAGCGCTACCGAGTTGTTAATGTTGGGTCCGGTTTGATCCTTCGGGTGGAGGACGCAGTTGAAATCACCTGCAAGTACAATGTTGGTTCCTCGCGTGAGATGAATATTGAGGTCTTCGAGAAAAAACTTTTCTCGTTCTAATCGGTTTTGCGCTCCTGATGGACTATATATATTAATAAGTATGAAGTTTTCATAACGAGCGGAGAGCACTCTACCGTTTGGATGTGCAACAAAGTCATGAACGTCAAGACCAGGTCTATATACAATAGCTGTTCCTCGAGTATCCTCTCCTAAGTTAACATAGTATTCATATGGGCTTAATATATCTAAATTGTAGGTACACACTTCTTGGAGAAATAAAATATCAATGTCATGGTCTCTAATAAACTTCTTAATGAGTGCCCATTTCGTGATACTCAAAATGCCACAGATGTTTGCCGTAGCATCAGTACGCAGAATCATCTCTGGAAAGTAGGTGTCACATGTGCTCTGTGCACGGGTAAGGTCAGGATGACATGGTGAATCAGTCTTGGTGGAGTGCTGGTGCTTGAGCACAATAGCCAGGAGACTAAAAAGTGTGAACAAGCTGTAGATCCGAAACATAGTGCGACCGTGATGAGTTGAAAGGAGATTATTCTTTAAATTGGCAACTAAGAGCTGTATCCACTTCTTCAATGACCGACCTTCTCTTTACGCTGCAATGCTTGCATGTCCTTGGTCGAAAGGCTTTTAGTGGAATTAGGTTTATTTCGATTCCCGGAAGTTGGGTTTCCCTTAAACAACCGCGGGTCTTTAGGACTCACTTGCTGCGATTGGCATTTACGTGTTTTGGTTGTTAGAGAGCTATCGGAATCTTCTGATGTATCAGCTGGTGTATCGATCGTGGGGGTGTTAACTTCCTCCGCCAATTTAATTTTCTTGTGTGTGACGTGCTCTTTACTTAACTGGGCAGTAGTGTCAAAATTAACGGGATCATCCTGTATTGTGGACTGATCTACTTTCAGTTGTGAATCGGGTTGCTCTGTAACCTCCATGCGTTGGTCTGTAGTGTGTTGTATTACGTGGCTTGGAGCCGGCTCTGATGTGGTGAGTGTGTGCATAGCATCTGTTGACACATGAACAGCTGTTTCGCTCTCAGGGTCAAGTTGTTCCCCAGCAAGTACGGTGTTTACAACAGGTTGCGATTGGGAGTCCAGTGTGGCGAGGTCATCTGTGGTAGACCTGTTTACGAGGGGAGGAAAGGCTCCACTCGTCAATTGTAAGTCAGATTGGAGAGTGGTGGCTGTTGTTGTGGGTACATAGGGGCGAAATAGTGTGGCAAGTGATGTCGTTTGTCTCAAAACATTGCCCGCACGACGGGGACAGTCAATACGCAGGTGATCCGAGGCGTTGCATATAGCACATGTTTTTTCTTGCCCCTCATATGTGACTTGTCCCCTGTACCCCTCTATGGTTACGAAGGATGGAATTTGCTGTTTTAACTGAATTTTAATTTGTCTGATACCATTGGGAACTGGTAGACGGTAGAGCTGAGACCACGATTCATCATAAATGTCTTTAACATGACCGTATTTCGTGAAAAAATTCCTGATTTTTTCGTTCGGCAATTCCGGAGGAATATTAAACAGACGAACTCTAGTCGCCTCAACTCCAGCTGCTTCAATAACTACCGGTACTGTCTCTCCACTAAAAAGTTTGAGTGTGCAACCTGTTTCAAATTTATGTAATATTCTCTCCATAATGGTTGATGAAATTACGTTTATGTATACTGCATTAGCCGGGGCATCCAGTTGGAGAGCTGCTAGCTGGTCGATGTTTACTTGCAGTGTTTCTGAAACCCAGGTGTGTATTTCCGCTGCTGTTGGCCTTGTATAATTCCTCTGGAAACTGCATTTCAGCGTATTTTTTCGAATGCTTTGCATGATTACTTTCAAACTGAACAATTACTAACTCAAAAACACTAATCACAGAGAATATTATCAAGACTTGTTGGTAAAAGTGCACTTATCACTGCGGTGTTCTTGTTATACGTAAGACAAAACTGGCACGTCTAACTCGCTCCGCTCTCTGCGGACAACTACTATTTCGAGCTACCCAATCTCTACTCTGAGGCACTGATTGGAATGAGAAGTGCATATTTAACGGAATAATGACAGAGGAGTGTTCACGGCTGTCTGCGGCCTGGTCATTCCAGCTCTAAAACTTTCTCGTTAAAAGCGAGAAAATGTGCAGTTTTTCATTTGATCGAGTATTTTACATGATCACATTTCTTTTAATCGCTACATTCCTACTGACATTTCTGTAATGACCTATGTTGACTTCAGTTAGTAAAACCACAAAGTCAGTCTTTCTGAGAATCCCATAGCGAAGCACGGGTACATCAGCTAGTACATTAATAAGTACAATATTCATACAGTTAAGTACTTGTTCGATAATTATGTTGGTTTATTTAACATTTAGTCGAAGGGTATTTTCCCCGAATATTTTGAGCATTCGAGGCCTAGGGTGGCTTTCATTTTCACGCTCTTCGTGGCACTTGTAATTTCATAATACATGTCATTAGTAGATTTCCCTTAAAATAATTAGGCGTTTCAGAAAACGTATCACACATAAGCTTCTTTTTCATACAAAGTTGACATTGCTTAATGCTGTAAATTAGCGATGAAACGAAGTTTTCATTTCCCTAAAATTATTGCCATTTCATTTGTTCAAGTACTCTCCGTTAAATATTAATTGTAATTCTATGAGGAATTAAAGTTCTTCTATAATACACTAATGATATTATTCCAATTACTTTCAAGGATATTTGGCTTTGGAAATCTAATCTTGATTATTAGTTTCAATAACCGTATTGCGAGACTGGGCTACTTTAGTGGATTATAAAAGAAAGTGGATTGAATAGATCTACCTGTATATAAGAACTTATCCTTGACTAAAGAATACTTCACCGTATTAACGGGTGAAGCAATGTTATCTCGGTGCTACTGTTGTAACACGATGATGGGAAGTCCGGAACACGGAAGCATTGTTCGTCGATACAGTGAAGGAATTCTAGAGAGCTCTGCATAAACAATCAACCTCATGAATATATACCGCTCAACCTTTATCCTACAATTCCAAACAGTTTTGTAACTCTAAAGCGCATAGATTACCGCGCTATTCCATGTAAACACAACGCTGTGGAACGAACATAATGTCGTCGGCTGCCTTATCTATTATTTGGCCAGAGAAAGACAATAGGTTTATGAAAGTGGGGTAATGCATTACAAAATTCACTATCGTGTTTTGAGAAGATAAGTTTGTTGAATTATCTCATTGATAAGCAGGGATATTCAGCAACATACCTTTACAAAGTAACGGCATATATGTAACTTATTAGCATATCATTGTGTCTAGTTGTGTTCAGATACATTTGTGAGATCCAATGGTCTGACTTGTGCTAAAATTTCTCGCGGACTTGGTAGAGAAGCAGTGACGTGCGCTGAACCCCAGCTACCCCAGCGCTGTGGGGACCTGAGTTGTGCTAAAAATTTCTCGCGGACTTGGTAGAGAAGCAGTGGCATGCGTTGAACCCCAGCTACCCCAGCGCTGTGGGGACCTGACTTGTGCTAAAAGTTCTCGCGGACTTGGTAGAGAAGCAGTGGCATGCGCTGAACCCCAGCTACCCCAGCGCTGTGGGGACCTGAGTTGTGCTAAA
The DNA here is from genome assembly GCF_040414725.1 of Anabrus simplex. NCBI lineage: Eukaryota > Metazoa > Arthropoda > Insecta > Orthoptera > Tettigoniidae > Anabrus > Anabrus simplex. The sequence goes on along the minus strand of NC_090269.1, from coordinate 345,862,997 downwards.
AATTTCTCGCGGACTTGGTAGAGAAGCAGTGGCATGCGTTGAACCCCAGCTACCCCAGCGCTGTGGGGACCTGACTTGTGCTAAAAGTTCTCGCGGACTTGGTAGAGAAGCAGTGGCATGCGCTGAACCCCAGCTACCCCAGCGCTGTAGGGACCTTACTTGTGCTAAAAGTTCTCGCGGACTTGGTAGAGAAGCAGTGGCATGCGCTGAACTCCAGCTACCCCAGCGCTGTGGGGGCAAATAATTGCCTTATTCCTTAGAACGTTTCTTTATCAAGTTAAAACAAACTGCAAACAGCTTAGTCAAGGCCAGTACAGGTGTCTCGATAATCCGTCAACTCTACCACAATTCAGCTCTCTCCAGCGAGCTGGGTTACTTTCCGGCGCGAAAGAGAGCTACCCCAGCGATATTCAAGTCGCTTGGTTGACGCATGAGCTTTAAGCCTCGTTCTCTGTGGGTGACGGGGTGATGGCTGTTGACCTCGCTGGAGCGTCTTAAGGCGATGAAACAGCTAGCGTGGGTACATGTTAGTTACAATAGTTAACACTCGAAGTGTTCAGTGCCACAATGCCCGCAATGGCACATTGTAAATTTTTATAGGATTCCCTTCTTGGATTATAGGTGAAGTTTTCGCAAGTTCTGTGGCATACGTCGTGAGGAACATTCTCCCTGTACCTTCGTCCAGTAAGCGAGTGAATAAGATTTCGGTAACGATAAAATACCTGCTAAATTTTGCTCGTTAATTTTAGTTTAGTCGGCCTCTGTGGTGTAGTGATTAGTGTGATTAGCTGCCAACCCCGGAGGCCCGGATTCAATTCCCTACTCTGCCACGAAATTTGAAAAGTGGTACGAGGGCTGGAATGAGGTCCACTCAGCCTCGGGAGGTCAACTGAGTAGAGTAGGTTCGATTCCAACCTCAGCCATCCTGGAAGTGGTTTTCCATGGTTTTCCAGTTCTCCTCCTGGTGAATGCCGGGATGGTATGTAACTTAAGGCCACGATCGCTTCCTTGCCTCTTCCTTGTTTATCCATTCCAGTCTTCCCATCCCTCCACAAGGCCCCTGTTCAGCATAGCAGGTAAGGCCGCCTGGGCGAGATACTGGCCATTCTCCCCAGTTGTATTCCCCGACCCAATGTCTCACGCTCCAGGACACTGCCCTTGAGGCGGTAGAGGTGGGATCCCTCGCTGAGTCCGAGGGGAAAACCAACCCTGGAGGGTAAACAGATTAAGAAAGAAAGAAAGAAAGAAAGAAAGAAAGAAAGAAAGAAAGAAAGAAAGAAAGAATTAGGTTAGGTTTTCTAAGTTAAAAACATAACTTCGTCACAGTATATTTCTGTGAAAAAATTACTGTACTATTACGAAGCATCAGCGCGTGAAACTGTAAGTATATTGTTTAAAATCTGCTTGAGTTATGATGGTGACGTCACTGCCGTGTGAATACCAATTTCGAAATATGTGCAAATATGTGGTTAAAAATATTCTTATTCAAGTGAGTAATAATTTTATTTCTTTAATACCTAAATTGTATTATTTATTTATTTATTTATTTATGTATTGTCTGGTCTGTTTGCGTGTTATATTTCCACTTATTTATCGAGTGAGTTTATAAAATATTAATGTTGGTTTTACAGAGAGTGGTGGAGCTATGATAGCCTTACTTTTTCCTTAAATTTTTGTAGCTGGGGGAACGAACGTGCTCATCACACGCCACTGTAGAGGAGTGTGTTCGAAAGCCTTCCTTTTCCATATTCCAAATTTTTTCTTCATTTCAACTTCCAAGAATTATTAAGTAAATGATAAAACACTTTCAGAAAATATCTGCAATTCTCAAGGGAAAGCTACCGGAAAGGGAAGCGCTCCCTCAAATTCCTGACAGTGAAAAAAAAAATTTGGTTAGCTAAATATGTTTAGATATTATGGATTGCGGAAATACCAGTTAAAGTAGTCGGGAGATAGTAGGTTCGAATCCCACTGTCGGCAGCCCTGAAAATGGTTTTCCGTGGTTTCCCATTTTCACACCAGGCAAATGCTGGAGCTGTACCTTAATTAAGGTCACGGCCGTTTCCTTCCCACTCCTAGCCCTTCCTTGTCCCATCGTCGCCATAAGACCTATCTGTGTCGGTGCGACGTAAAGCAAGTAGCAAAAAAAAAAAAAAAAAAAAAAAAAACAGTTAACACTTAATTGTCCACGATGATCCACTTGTAAACAAACACAAACCTTACATACGACGGATGCGTTGGATCTGTGAGACCTACGGCTGTGTTATTAGTTTGGTATGTGCCGGGCCGAGTGGCTCAGATGGTTGAGGGGCTGGCTTTCTGAAAGCAATTTGACAGGTTCGATCCTGGTTCAGTCCGCTATTATTTTAAGGTGCTCAAATACGTCAGCCTCTTGTCGGCAGATATACTGGCACGTAAACGGACTCCTGCGGGACTAAATTCCTGCAACTCGGCGTCTCCGAAAATCGTGAAATTAGTTTTTCCAAACTTGCTTTACGTCGCACGGACACAGATAGGCCTTACGGTGACGATGGGATAGGAAAAACCTAGGAGTGAGGAGGAATCGGATGTGGCCTTAATTAAGGCACAGCCCCAGTAATTACCTGGTGGGAAAATGGGAAACCACGGAAAACCATCTTCAAGGCCGCCGACAGTGGGGCTCGAACCCACTATCTCCGGGATGCAAGCTCACAGCTGCGCGCCTCTAACCTCACGAGCAACTCACCCGATGTAAAATTAGTTAGTGGAACGTTAAGCCAATAACATTATTAGTGTGAAATATAAACAATGTAGGTGCCAAACGTGGTGGGGGGATTATTGTTTTAAGAGGAAGTACAACCAGGGAACCATCCTCTATATAACACTAATGAGAGGGGAAAGATGGAAGGAATCCGGCACTTTGAAAATTGGGGATATCGGCCAAATCGGCCAAAATAATCAAGGGCCACGAAGGGAGTGAAAATAACACTCCCTAGCCCTCAAATGCTCTAATAGCCTCCAAGTCGGAAAATAACAAATGCTGACCAAGAGAGATCGGCAGGATAGATGAAATTGAGGAGCCTGGCACAAGTAAGTAGAAACAATGCCAGGACTCAGCTAAGAGCCCCGTAGTCACCAATCCAGACGCCCAATATGATAGCCCCTGGGGACACTTTTGGTCGCCTCTTATGACAGTCAGAGGGAGAGTGTGGGTGTTATCCAACCCCAACCCCCCCCCCCCTCCCCGCAAAGGGGGATAGGTGCTCAAGGAACTGTTGTCGTATGTATCTTCCTGTCCAATTCAAATGCTTTTTCAGCATGTTTACACTCGGATTATACACTTACTTGGCTGTTTTATCCACATCCTGCGTCGCACGCGTTGACTTAACTCTGTTTTGGGGTTGGATGATAGTCCTGACGCCAACGCTTTTGTGTGTATCTGTGGTCCTTTAGTGAGAAAAATACAAAAAAAACAAAACAATGCCGAATCCCGGACTCGGCCATGAAAAGAATTCGGATCCCTCTGAAACGAAGACTGTGACGCTGACTATTCGGCAAGAAGCTGGTTGCTTGACCTTATTTATATAGGTCAAGTATTGTGATTTCCGTCGTTCTGCAAATTTTTCCAGTGTTTTGTGGGAAAGCTGTCTCCAATATTCTTAGTTATTTAGTAGTAGAAACCGAGAGCAGTACTTAAAAGGAATTTATTTTTCATAGGCTTATGTTACGTGTCACCTGATGAAGCGACTGAAGTATACGATAATGATGATGATGATGATTAGAACAACCATACTTCAGAGATTTATGGAATCTGATAGAACCCACTTCAATGTGATGAATGCGATTTTTAAAACGTTTCAGTAGCAGATCATGAAAGTCATCTAACCAGCGATCTCGAACATTCTGATACGAAGCTGAAGGTTTTGAGTAGTATATATATACTGTTCAACATATAGGTCTGATACTAAGGCTCACTGTTGCCAGAGTGAGTGGCTCAGACGGTTGAGGCGCTCGTCTTTTGACCCCAAAGTGGCAGGTTCGATCCTAGCTCAGTCCGGTGGTATTTGAAGGTACTTAAATACGTCAGCCTCGTGTCGGTAGATTTACTGGCACCTCGGCGTCTCCGAAAGCCGTAACGAAGTAGTTTATGAGACGTAAAGCAAATAGTATTATTATTATTATTATTACTATTATTATTATTATTATTATTATTAATCACTATTTTATATTTACTCCCAAAACCTACCTACCTTTTCAAAGCACACTTACGTTGTTTGCCAAGGCTGTAAGCCTTACAAATTTGAACAAAATGGACATTTTACAGATTTGAAACTGTAACAACACTGTAGGTAATTATGTGACTACGTGCGGCTCACCTCAATATTGGGGATGTGCCTGAAAATAGCTGAAACACCTCGGAACAGGTAGACGTATCTTCACATTGTTATTATCTGTAGTAGCAATGTTGTTGCTCATGCCGTTGTTGTTGTTGTTGTTGTTGTTTTTGTTCTTCCGCTTACTGTGTGAGCAGATGTCTGTACACAGGCCGAAGGTCCGGAATGCGATTTTTCGATTTTGAACGTAGGCCTAATCCAAAGATTAGGTAAGTTTTATCTAATTTGACACTAAAGGCAAAGTGGGTTCCATAATTCAAATTTTAAGCCGCCCAGTCTTGTACCGAAAAATCGATTGACAGCCGCCTGTTTGAAGACGTATTTGGCCTCAAAGTTGAAAGGAAACAAGAACTCCTTCCTGAAAGACATACTAGATGACAGCAGTTAACTCTGCCTACAGTAGAAGAAAGAATACCAGATAAATTCCTAGTGTAAAGGTTTCCTTTTGCTATTTGTTTTACGTCGCACCGACACAGATATGTCTTATGGCGACCATGGGATAGGAAAGGTCTAGGAAGTGGAAGGAAGCAGCCGTGGCCTTAATTAAGGTACAGCCCCGGCATTTGCCTGGTGTGAAAATGGGAAACAACGGAAAACCATATTCAGGGCTGCCGACAATGGGGCTCGAACCCACTATCTCCCGATTACTGGATACTGGCCGCACTTAAACGACTTCAGCTATCGAGCTCGGTGTAAAAGTTTCACAGAGTTATGAACTCCTCTCCTCCTGATGCCGAGGGGCAGATAACGGAAACGTTTACATTCCTTTCATCCAAGCAATTATTGATCAGTAAGGAGACTTGCTTATATCTCGCTTTGTTCTTCAGTAACAATCTAAGGTGGCAATAATATAATAATTTAGTTTTTCCATTGCTAGCCTAGTGTAGAACTTGTGAGGCAGATACTCTGTACCGTACCCAGGGGTAGTAACCCTCTAGGACGATGCCTCCATTCCTGTAGGTTTGGGCAGAGAAGTGGGTTGGTTGTCGATGGGCAAGTCTAAAAGTCGAAGTTTCTCACTTAATTATAAGTAAATGACAGAAAAATGGAGACATAACTCAAATGAGAAACAATAATATGGGGTAGGATGAGTTTATTCCCAAAATAACCCCGAATCATACTAACATAAAAAAATCAAATAATAACAATGATAATAACATTATCTCAAACATTGAAAAGGAATGGACATTAAACGTTAAATAATCAAATAATTAAATGCAAAAGGAAAGTTCAAACACAACATTAAATACTTGTGAACTTCAAAAATATACTTCACATGATTATCCAAAGTTCACGTTCATAATAGTATACGTATGCATATACAAATACGTATCCGATTCGCATGCAGTAACACGACGTTAAGTATCACATTGATACGGATTTTAATGTCGAAGAATCGTAGCAAAGTTAACATAAAAAGAAAATTAAGACGCAATGGGACATGATATGAATTATGGTTAAATACTAGTGGCATTTCCCTACGCCATATTTACAATGAACACAAATAAGCACATTATCCCAAATATATACATCGGATAAAGAAAGGGAAATCTTACATACTACACTGACTCGAAGTGAAACGCGCTTCACCAAAAGATCTAGTGAAAACTAGAATGACCACCAACATTTAATAAGCACTCGGGCTGTTCCCCATTAAACAACAAGACAACATATCAAAACAACATGAAATAGCACAAAACACCATCGAGAAAACATATTATCCTTTATTAAACATGTGGAAAGCAATGGGCAACAATGCATTCTTCTACTGCATTTGCGCACCCGAAAGCGCGTTCATTCGTCACATATTTCCTGCTGTGCTGTGGGCTGAAAACATTTTAGAACTCAATACTGCACTGCGGCTTGGTTACTGTTCGACAAGACTGCATCACGGAAATAACATCTCATTCACGCTGTCTATGTAAACACGGCTGATAAGTAAACCTGTAAGTCGATCTCATATTTCCTCAACTGCACGAAAACTCACATACAATCGTGCTTCTTAACAGCATGCTATAATAATTTATCACACACATCAGACTCACTGGCCTGGCATCAATTTCCCGTCAATTCTGATTATCAGTGTTCTCTCAGAATACAATTACAGGGCCATATCCACTGCACATCATTCGTTTCACTTCATCAGGCATGCAATCGGCCTGCATGATCAACTTCATAAATCAGCATGCATTAAAACCTCTTATATTTCTTACAATTCCATCAGCCTTTCCCATTGTAAATCAAGATTTGATTCCCATACACATCATTGTTCAAAACAGTTTCCAACCTGCATTGGAAGACTCCTTTCTGATTCAACGTTGCAATACAGCTCCACACACGTCAGCTCCTGAAATAACATGCGTCATGCAATCTAACTGTCACTAACTTTTTAAATGACCAAAATTAAATTGAATTTACTCTCAACGTAGCAAGTGTTTAACTCGGGAAGTGGATGATTTTGTCAATCTAATTCCCCTATCTCTAATATACAAGAATATCGGAATAATACTAAGCTAATTATCATGCATAATAACACAACAGAATAAATCCTAACAACTCCCTCATTATCCCATCTAAATAATCGTAGAGTAAAATAAAATATATAGAAATCATGCATTCCTATTTTTTCCGCATTTAAAGCATTACAAATCTAAAATAAACACATGCCGTCAGGCAAAACTTACATTAAAGAAAAATCCCTACACTAAACTTCACTAGTATTTAAACATAATTCATATAACATGCCATCTAATTTAAAAACATTCCTCTTATCTTGGACGACTCTCTGGACATTGGCAACGGGTCACATCCTTGCCATGGTGGTGTCTTACTCCATGTTGATCACTGCTTTAACACATAGAAACAATCTTCTTTCTTCTATGGGCGGTGCCATCTTCTTGATGAAAGTTCCTGTACACTGTAACACAGAAGACTTTAGGTGAATATCTCTTCACCGCTCGATTTGCACCTGAAGAACAAACCCTTGTTACCTGTGTACTAAGCCAACATTACTGCCAAACAATACACATAAAATTAATCAATTAGGGTTTCTTTTATAGAGTTAGTTAGAGCGGCTCGCGGTTCGGTTCGAAAGTTCTTCGCGAAACGCGGCCGACCCGAAAATGCAATACAGCTGAGCGTTTCTTCTTCACTTTCCAGTCTGCGGCTATTACTACCATCTATTTATCTGGAGTAAAACTTTGCGCCTTAATGAAATCGGCAATTTATCACTGCATCTGTTAATTCAGTAAACTTCACGACTAAAAGCACTGCTTCTCGGTCGTAAAATCATACACTGTTGTATATCCATTCACGTGGCAGCATTCACTCACAAGTATCAGAGCATCACAGAACAACGTTCACACCACGTCGGCTCCCACCATCACAGTGATGCTCTCAAAGCTTGGGACGCTGGAGAAGCTTGGCTAACGCCGTTTTAGCTATGGGATTCTCGCATGTTTAAAGAAGCAAACAATCAGCGTGCTTGCCATTCACAATGACTTATATATTAATTAAGAACACACCGTAAAATACACTCCAGACGATATAAAATTTAACTCAGATTATTTCTATAGCGTATTCCTTATTATATTGCACTTTCCGACCTGTGGAAATCCGTCAACTAACAGAACTGATTCCTTTATAACGATATATTCTTCATGCAATTGTCCATGTTGGTCAACCTGGGTTATTAATTCCGCGCGATCCAGACTCCATACTTGCCACACACACGCGTTCTAATTGGCTGAATGTTCCTCTTGGCCAACGTCTTCTACACGTGCCGAGATATGCTAACTTCTGGTAACACTAAGCCTTTCTCACGGCCCCGAGGAAGCATCGCGCAATATCCAGCGACTTTATATCTCCATGGACTTTCGGTCTCAGCTATCTTGCGATCTACAACTTTTACTATACCTGACTGAAATTTATTTCAATAAAATTATATAATATGGCAAATAATAATCTGAGTGTCTCTTATGGGCCGTCAGGATACGGCTCACCTCCAAACAGGGTGGGTGGCAACTGCCATGTATGGTAAACTGCGTGTTATTGTGATGGAGGATAGTGTTGTGTTTTGGATGTTAATAACACCAGAAAACACCTAGTACATAGCCAAAGGGAATTGACCACTTAAGGTTAAGGTCCATAACCCGCCTCATAATGGAGTCTGGGGCCATCCCAACCGAAGAACATTACGCTGACCATTGAGTGAATGAAATAGACATCTATGGCGGTGAAGACCATAAAATCAGTATACCATGTACGGGGCATACCATGTGAAATCAGCCAGCAAAGAAATAAGTGCTGTATTTTAAATTCTAAAACATTTCTATGAAAAAGGAGATAGTTCGAGATACTCATTTTTGCTCAGTATCAGCTTCCTATGACCTACAGTATTTATTAAATGTTTAGGATGATATAGGCCTATTTTGATGACAGGATAGCACTATAGCCGGGCTAAGTGGCTCAGACGGTTGAGGCGCTAGCCTTCTGACCCCAATGTGGCAGGTTCGATCCTGGCTCAGTCCGGTGGTATTTGAAGGTGCTCAAATACGTCAGCCTTGTGTCAGTAGATTTACTGGCACGTAAAAGAACTCGTGCGGGACTAAATTCCGGCACCTCGGCGTCTCCGAAAACCGTAAATGTAGTTAGTGGGACGTAAAACAAATACCATTATTATTATTATTATTATTATTATTATTATTATTATTATTATTATTATTATTATTATTATTATTATTATTATTATTATTAGCACTTTACAGAATATAATAATACCTACTACCTGTCTAATGTATATATATTACCTTCTTCTGCAAAAATGTATACTGCATTTGACTTCGTTGCCCAAATTAAAATAATATTTTGAAAGTAAGTACGATTTCCTCTTCAAAGAAGGAAACGGAGTGATTTTTGAACATATATATTTTTAAATCTCTTTTTTGATGCTTTTCTATATATATTCTAAAATTTACAACTTGTTTTAAAAGACCCAAGAGTTCAGTTTCTTGCAGACTTTTGTCCGACTTGGCGTCAAATGTATTTTTTCTCCCAGTGAATGTGTTGCTCCCTACAACGAAGCATATTACATACTAGCATTTGTACCAGTTCATCGCACGTAGATTTGCAATGGATTACGTGCTTTCTTTACGAATTTCTGCGAAGTAACATGGCTCTATTCACACGTTCAACGCGACATTTCTAAGTGATATTTTCTTATGAAATTTCGTCGCAGTAAAGTTAAAGCTGAACAAAGTCGAGAGAGAATGAGGACGATTTCCGAATTTATTGTACGGCACAGATACTGGTCTGAAGTTGCGCGAAGTTCTCAGGTTGCATATTGTATCTCTGACCACTGGCGTGGCGCTCTGACGCTGATGACACCTCTCTTAATATCTGACCTATCGAAAAGGATAAACTGGCTCTTTAGCTTTTTCTACTATCTACATTGACTTGCGCTTTGTGGTATACCTTTTTTGGCTGGTTTCTATTCTAAGGATTTGATTTTAGAGATTGTTGGGTTATCTTATATTAATATATTTCTTTTTTATCTATATTTTTTCTACAGGTTTTACTGTATGTTATTCTCTACTGTTAGTGTACTATTCAATGACGGGCGAATTTAATTCTACATCATTCATCCATTAAATGATGAGGGGTGAATTATATTGAGTGTTGGTTATAATAGCAATTTTAGGAGGGAGTATATTGAGCTGGGTCATATTTCCATCACCCTCTATAATTTGTTTACCCGTTACTTTAAAATTATTAGCATTGATTGTAAGAGTTTTAGGGGGTTGGTTAGGATATGAAATTTCTAAATTTTCTTTATCCTATAATCTATTGTCACTAAGGAGATTTATTAAGACATGTCGCACGGGAACGGAATAAAAATTCATTTTTTGTTATAATCTGCGTTATTACCCTTCGCACGATAAATACGTACATGGCATAAAGGAATAGAAATAACATACTTTAACGTTTGTTACATACAGTCTTTTGATACACCTAATATTAATGAAAATATTTGATAATACCTATAAATACCATCTCCATGTGATTACCATGATATCATATACACCTGATAACACGATCCTGAGTGAGTAAAATCCAAATACTCATTTTGGTTGAAATAAGTCCAGCAGTTCACCAATTTTAGGAATATACGAACAGATAGATAACCAGACAGACAGAAAGACAGACTGACACCAAAAAGGAAAATTTCTACTTCATGTTTCCTCGGTGTTGAATTACATTAGGTGGGTGTTAATTTTCAATCCGAGCGAAATATTATGCATCCTCTGATTTTATTCTGTAATGCAAGCCTTCAAATAACTGTACACCTGAGAGGATGTCCGTCACTGGCTGCACAGCATGACGCCCTTAGAAATTGGTAATTTTCTTCACCATTTGAAGAGTAAGCGCAATTATGTACATAACAAAAATTATTTAAAATGAAGGGGCGTTTCACATATAGCCTACAGATTTTACATATACTGAATAGTGTAAGAGAAAATTTAAAACATTCTTCTTGTCTTCGTGTAAACCCCCCAGTCTATTTAATGGTTTTTGAATGGTATGCATATCAACACCTGCTCCTCGATTAGTAGACGCATATGAAGTTTGGTCGAGATGTAATCAATAGTGTAAGAGAAAATTGAAAGAAACGTTTGTGGACTTCCTATAAGCCCCAGTTTATGCAGAGATTTTTAAATGATATGGATGCTCCTGGATCAGTAGACTCTGAATATGAAGTTTGGTCGAGATCTATTCAGCCTTTTACGTGTGATGGTGGAGCAAACAAACAAGAAAGCAGTCATGAAAGCTAAAAACTACCGATACGATCTTGAGTTGACCTAAAACGTATAAATATATGAAAATATGGTGAAATAAATGACATTGCAGACAGTGCACCCCCGACAACTTCATTTAGGCTACAAGGTATACGTAAACGCTATCAATCCTTGAAAATCTTCCACATGGAAATGCGCCCTGTTTCTAAATTTGGCTAGGGATTCCCTAAATTTATCTTACCTAGACATTATAACGGATCATAGTATCATTTTTGGAACATTACTCTTGTGTATGTTTTCATATTGTTCATAGTTACATGCCAGTGCACTTTACTGCTGCTTTATATTGACAAGGTCACTGCAAACAGTGTATTGTACTGATTGTATGCATTTTCTCCGATTGTATTTCCGAAGCTACTGATGAATTGCAAACACGACTCCTTAACGCTGATAATGATAATAATTTCGTGTGGCTATTGGGAGCCTGGTGTAATCTTTGTCAGACACTACGGCGAGGGTGTGTGGCGTCTATCGCACATGGAAAACTGCAACTATCGTTTTACAGTTAATTATATAAGGAATATGACATAGAAATACGAAAACTCAGAGCTTTACTCCACATTACTCCATATTGCAAATCACCTATTTGAGTTTTCAATAATCCGTACAGATGGCATACATGTGCTTCACAATCATTTGAGTTCATTTGGTTGTGGTACATTTTCCTCCAGAATAGTTAGTTGTTCTGATGATGAGTGTGATGATATAATGAACCCATTATGGAAACTTATTGGTTTCTTAGTCTGAATATCACAAGCTTCCAAATAATTATATTTATTATATCCTGCGAGACAAGAATCTGAAAAGTATGCTTTTAGGTTTGATTTTCAATCACCGTGGACGAATAGATTTGGTACAGTATTGTCATCCAGCGGAGAGAGAAGTACACACCCTAACAAGAAACAGTGTAATGTTATTGCTCATCACTTCTAGGGATTAAAGTAAACTCTATTTTATTCCGGTTCGGAGATGTTGCTACATCCGAGCCTTGTGGGATATTTTATTTTTTGGGATCGTTCCATCAAGCTTTCATTGTCAAATCAGTATTCATATTCGTAATCTTCATTATCAATAGCGATACATATCTACGTGGTTTTTCACTTTATGAAACCACATGGCTAAGTAACTCTTTACCCTGATGACTGAACAACATACCCGTGTTAGTAAAGACCACCCATAATTGACTCAGCAACAAGTATCTAAATTAATATACATCTCCGTTGTCATAGCTCGTACCGTAAGAAAAAATTATAGAACATAAAGATCGAAAAACTGTATTTGTTACAGGTCTGTTTCACGCGGTGTTTAGATATTTGAAAATTCGTTAAAATGTAATAATCACTAATATATCCATTATTACTTGCTCTGTGTAAGCCTCCGTGGCTCAGGCAGCAGCGCGCCGTCCTCTCACCGCTGAGTTGCGTGGTTCAAATTCCGGTCACTCCATGTGAGATTTGTGCTGGACAAAGCAGAGGTGGGACAGGTTTTTCTCCGGGTACTCCGGTTTTCGCTGTCATCTTTCATTCCAGCAACACTCTCCAGTATCATTTCATTTCATCTGACAGTCATTAATCATTCCCCAGAGGAATGCGACAGGCTTCGGCAGCCGGCACAATTACTATCCTCGCCGCTAGATGGGGGCTTCATTCATTCCATTCCTGACCCGGTCGAATTACTGGTAACAGGCTGTGGATTTTCATTTTTTAATTGCCTGGTCGTAATGTACAAAATGTTAACAACGTGTAATTATATTTTCACAGTTTTCTTCGTAATAATTCAGTACAACTAATAATACCGTAGTTATTTTAGGATGCGTGCTTCAAGTTCTCCCTCCAATACCATTGCGGTACTCCGTAGTAACCAAATGATATACCGGTATCGCCTAATGCAAAATATGGCTATCCCTCAATTGGACATTGATTTCCGAGGGATTCTCTCGAGCTATTTCGCATAACACATTAACAAGGTATCAGATTGAAATTAAATGGAATATTTTAGACTTCCATGCACCTAACCCAACATTAAAATGAAGTAACTCACTACCCGATATAGACATATTCACACCTTTCGCGTCCTTCAAACAAAATTTAAAAGATTCCTTTGAAGTCCTCTCCAGGTTTCTCTTTTCTTCCGTCTCTCCAACCCTCAACCTTTCTTCTTCCTAATGTCTGTAGCCGACACTTGCCAGTTATCGTTGACATTGCTGTTACATTGTTACTGTTAAAATTGTCCGACTCGTTGGCTGAACGGTCAGCGTACTGGCCTTCGGTTCAGAGGGTCCCGGGTTCGATTCCCGGCCGGGTCGGGGATTTTAACCTTAATTGGTTAATTCCAATGGCACGGGGGCTGGGTGTATGTGTTGTCTTCATCATCATTTCATCCTCATCACGACGCGCAGGTCACCTACGGGTGTCAAATAGAAAGACCTGCACCTGGCGAGCCGAACCCGTCCTGGGATATCCCGGCACTAAAAGCCATACGCCATTTCATTTTTTTACTGTTAAAATTGTTAATTTATTGTTGTTTATACCTTTTTTATCCTTTATAATTATTTAAACTTATTATTATTAGTGTAAAATGGCCCTCCATAGGCTGTATCTAATAAATAAATAAATAAATAAATAAATAAATAAATAAATAAATAAATAAATAAATAAATAAATAAATAAATAAATAAATAAATAAATAAATAAATAAACAAATGTTTAGTCCTAAGCCCTAAGGCTGGTTCGATCCTCAATAGCTCCACCATCAGCTGTCATAGATGGCCTAAGCATCACTGAAGAGGCATACTAGGGAAATGAGGAGTGAGGTAGTTTTCTGTTGCTTTCCTTGCCGAGCCAGAAGTCTGCCAAGCCCACTGAAATGCATGCACAACTGACCCTATGAGCGATACAGGGACTGGCTGCATAAAGAATGGCATTACTAGCATCGCTCATACCTCAGTCACTTTCATATTGTCAAAGCCAAGGATAAGACACAGACAGATCAATGAAAGTAACAAAATTGCTCTCGCCCATATCAGAGGACATAGTTCACTGCAAATACTAGGTCCCGCCAGCAAAGGCATAAAAACGAAGTATAAAGCGAAAATTTGAAAGTAACAGACAACATATTTAACATTATATCGACGGTCTAGTTTTAATACCACGTGTCGGGCGATTTTGTTCTTATCCATTATTATCCTTTTAAGACTGGTCACACATTCCAGCCACATACGGATATGCAGTCCATCAGAACTATTTCCGTTGTGTTCATTTTTCACTGTTTAGGTGTAAAGGAAAATTAACCTTAAATATATTATTCTGTAGGAGTGCGTGTATACGTCATACAGATAACATTCCTACTGTACAGTATGGGAAGTTTCTTTTTCCTTGACACATTAGCATGGGAAAATGAACCCAACGAAAATTGTTGTGATATACTGCATATCCATATGTGGATGGGAGGCGTGACCAGTCTTCAGAAAAATAATGGATGGGAATAGCTTTATCAGATATGCGGTATTAGAAGTAGGATGTCGATATATATAAGTACAACGTAAATATTTGGAAACTAATGGAAGTAATATTTACAGTAATAATAATGTTATTTGGCTTTACTTCCCACTAACTACTTTTACGGCTTTTGGAGTCACCGAAGTACCGAAATTTAGTCACACAGGAGTTCTTTTATGTGCCAATAATTCTACCGACACGAGGCCGGCATATTTGAGCGCCTTAAAATACCACCGAACTGAGCCAGGATCGAACCTGCCAAGTTGGGGTAGAAGCCCAGTGCCTCAACCATCTGCACCACTCAGCCCGGCTTAACATGTAAAGATATATGATTAAGTTGAGTCTCTGTGCACTATTTGAGGAAATGTTCAGTTAATTGCTTGTACGGTTCTTTAAATCTATACGAATTGATACACATAGATCTCTTGTAGTGTTAAGGTATGATATCGTTGCTGTATTTGAGAAACGGATCTTTATTACTGCTTCTCTGAAATTAAGTTAGGCCCTACATACAATGTAAACCATTCCAGAAGGAATACGGAATAAAATTAAGCATGAGAATTTCTTTTGTATTGGATATGAGAGTTACTGCTTTATGTCTATGTTCACTGCCTTCATAACGATAATTAAGTTTCTTCTGCTCTTTAGAAAAGTTCCTGAGAAAAGGAAGTATATTTGTAACAAAACAGTATGCTCGTAAAAGCCTGCTGATGAAACTCTACACATAAATTTATTGAAAACGGTGGTTCTACAATAATCAAGAAATAATAAAAACTTACATCGAAATGTATTGAAAAGTAACGATAATATGGAATTGAAATTCAAATCTAGTACCGAAATAGAGACAATTACTCCCATAGTTTAACGTCAGTATTGTAAACAAAAAATCCTGCGATTTGTTTTATTGTGATCTCTGCTCTTGTTTTAGCTGGCATGGTCCTTAGTATCGTGTTCTTTTGTGTGAATTTGTATAGCCTAAGAGCCTGTGTATCTGTGGAGTAATACGATGTAGTTCAGTCTTTAGTTAATTAAGCACTGTACTCTTGCATATGCAATAATTCTTGGAGAGCATAGAAAAAAGGAACATAGACGTTGGGCTCCAGAAAGACAAACAGCAAATAAAATATGAATTCAAAAAATGAAATCAGTTTAGTTACTGTCATAGTTGGCTATTTCAGGTCGTGTCCCAAGATTCGAGAATCCAGTTTCCATGGTAAGCCTCATTTCAGGCATGCCTTAAAAATGCTATTGGAGATCGGATAACTGGTTATTTATAAAAGTAAAGATAACAAATATGTCCAGTCAACAGTTGAAATAAAAGAAATAATAACTCACAGATACACAATTTATTATTTCTTTAAATATTAACTCTTATGTTTCGTAAGTGGCTGCCTGGCCGAGGCGGTAAAGATGTGCTTGGTTGACACGGAAAGACGTGTGTACGATTCTATGTAAGGAGGTCGGAAAATTAAGAAACGATATTTCTACTTCCAGAGGTGCATATGATCCTAAGGGTCACTCGGCCTAAACCAGAAATGAGTACCAGGTTAATTCCTGCGGGCATAGGTGACCGGGCGTTGAGCTAATCACTCTACCACATCAACTGCCGTGGTTACGAATAGTAGAAGCCTTTATCTTCCACCCCTCCAAGGGCCTCCGGGGCTTGTACGGAAATGCTTTGCTTGTATTTATCTTTCGTAACATATTGCATATTAATCAGAAAAAGTTTAAAATATTCATTGATACAAAGTCTGTACAGCGTGTTCCTGAACATACAGGAAGTTATCGTTGTTGTGGGGTTGAGGAGAGGGCTGACAGTACACATCAAGGACAACACTAAAGATCCTTATGAACGCATGCCCTACGTCGATCATTTATGAGTTACGGATTTTGCAAATTTGTGGGAGAATTAATGGTAAGAAAAACTTACTTCGCACATCGCATGTCTAGTATAATAATGTTAATTGAATGTTAATTGCGTTTGCATTAAAAGCAGCCTGGCACTAATTACACTACTACTAAAATATTTTCATTCCTCCCTGAAGGAGGAAGCGGGCCTCTTAGACGTTGACGCCGTCTCTCAGGCCGGGAGATTTGTGGCGGTGAAGGAGATGCAGGAGAAGGTGAGCAGGTTGGTGGCCGTGGCGTATACTAGGAACTGTGGGTGAAGGAGAATGGAAAACCACGGAAAACAATTCTCAGGACAGCCGACAGTTGGAGCCAGCCGTGAGGTACCGCCCTGTCCCGTCTCCCGACTGCATGGACGTAGAGCCACGGTAGAGCCGTGACCACCCCTCTTCTGCTCGGTTGGCCGGTCAGAGTGCAGAGCTGTTGGACCACGGAGCAGCCGTGGCCACTTATGGGCCGAGACACACTCTGCATCTGCCGATCAGTCATTAGAGTACAAGAGAAGGATTGTGTTGGTGGTGGTGGTGGTGGGGTAGGTGAAAAGTCTGCTTGTAAGTTTTATCAAGTGGAAATGTCCTCTCGGTTTCTGTTACTGTGTTCATGGGGTGACAGTACCTCATGGGGATCACTGTAAGTACCTAGGTGTTAATATAAGGAATGATCTTCATTGAGTTAATCACAATAACAAGGTTGTAATGAAGGGATACCGATCTCTTTACATGGTTAAGAGGGTATTCACAAGTTGTAGTAAGGGGCGGGGGGGGGGGCATGTAAGTCTGTGTTAAGACCAGTGTAAGGGAGCCACATGAAGACTACTTGATACGAGAACTGGAAAGCATCGAAAGTAAAGCAGCACGATTTATTCTTAGAGATTTCCGACCAAAGAGTAGTTTCAAGAAAATGTTGCGAACTTAGAGCTGGGAAGATCTGGGAGTAAGGAGACGAGATCCTCGACTAAGCAGTATGTTCCGACCTGACAGGAGAGATATGGTGTTGAGTGACATTGATAGACAGATAAGCTGCAGGGAGCTTTCAGAAGTAGGAAGGATCATAATGTGGACACAAAGCTGGAATGAAAAAGGAAAAACTGGGGCAAATACTTTTTATAGGATGAAGAATAAGGGATTGGAATAATATATCAAGGGAAATGTTCGATCAATTTCTAAGAAAAGCTGGGTAAATAATTGACAGGAAATCTTCACCCTGGGCGACATCCCTAAATGCAGATCATTGATGATTGTTGATCTTGATGTTACAAAATAGTTCCATGAGAGTAATATTCACTTACCAGGTGTATGCGTAAGTCTTTTCTGGTTTCACTAAGAGACGGCGCCAGCGAACAGTACGCAGCGTGTGATTTTGACACATACTTCAGTTTGTTCGTCTGACATTAACCTACCAACAAACACAAGATGAGTCCGCCTAACACCAGCGTCTGTGTTGTATCGTTCAGTGATCATGTCGACGTTTGTGCCTGTAAAAGAACATTTGCGGCACGCATTACTTTTCTCATTTAATCAAAAGAAACATTTTAAAAAATATGAAATTCCCTTGAAAATTACGTGTTTTCTTTGCCACAAAAATGCCGACCGAAACTTATGCATACCCCTGGTACAAATTGGTTGGCATGCTTCTTGCACTCTACGTCTTGATGACGATTAATATATTTACACACATTATTATTCAACACCTGCAAGTTGAAAAGAGGACAGAGCAGCTTGCAATCACTCACAGGAACTGGTGACCCATTTACTGAGAGATTCGCAAATACTGAGTTTTTATGGCACCACCTAGTTAATCTAATTCAATAATTCTTGCCTTTGTCCTCTTTAACACACCACGACATTCTATTTTAAAATCTTGTGAAGTCAGTTAAATATTATAGCATATGGAAATTAGAAACATTCTGTACATATTAATGATTGCATATTAATATGAGCGTATATTTTATGCCCGCATGAAACATTTGCCTTTACAAATATACAAAATAATATCGTTTGCCAAATAGAGCGATGATGGTCCCGATAAGTCGTCGGTGTTACTATCGTTAGTTGAAATGTTCAAATTTAAACCTACACTCTCCTATTGAATTCGGCCGTCTGTACACGACCAAAAACGAACGCACTCTGAAATCATGGCATTTTTCTGGAATCTTCTATTTGCTGTCAGCATGAAACAACTTGTATCTTTCATGCAGGATCATACCACGTTGGTTGCTGTCAATCATTGATATTTCCAGATCAGGTGAGGCGTTGTGCAATAAATATTATGGGCACTCTGATCGGTCTTCTGCTTCAGTACCCAGTAAAACCTACGGAAAATATCCATATGTGTTGACTTTGGGGCTGCCATCCAGGTGGAAGATATCCGATCAGTTGTTCCCCTAGAATTTTAATAAAGGATTTCGAAGAAATTGGTAAATTATTCCAATCCCTTATTCCTCATCCTTCAAACTAATATTTTTCCCGATTTGTCCTCATGAATTCAAATGTTACCTTCATATTGTGATCATTCCTGCTTTCAAAAACTCAATTATAGCTTATTAGTACACTGACGCTATTCTGCGACAACTCACCGCCGACAAGTCAGAACATACCGTTTACTCGGCCAGCTCGTCTACTTTCTTCTAATCTTCGAAGCCGAAAGTTCCCAATATTTTCGTAGCGTTTCTCTTTTGTCGGAAATCATTCAGTAAAAATCCTGCTAATTTCGTTTTGATCTATTCCAGTTCTCGTATCAAGTAATTCTGGTGTCCCATACTCTGGAATCTTATTGTAATTGGGGAATTATAAATTACTTGTACTCCCTCTTATTTCGATCCTTACTACAACACCTAAATACTTCGTAACCATACGAAGAGATCTGTAAACTTTAGTTACAATCCCGTTAATTTGTTTATCTCAATGAATTTTTATTATTATATTTACATCTAGCTACTTATAGTGATCCCCACGAGGTACTTCCACTCCATCAAGACAGTAATTAAAACTTCAGGACATTTCCTGTTGGTGAAATTTACAGCCTGACTTTTACCATTTCACAACATTATCGAGGTACTTTTGCATTCACTCACAATCCTGTATGAAATTTATTATTACTGGGCAAGTTGGCCGTGCGGTCAGGGGTACGCGGCTGTGAGCTTTCATGCGGGAGATAGTGGGTTCTAATCCCACTGCCGGCAGCCCTGAAGATGGTTTCCCATTTTCACACCATGAAGGCCACGGCCGCTTCCTTCCAACTCCTAGGCCTTTCCTATACCATCGTCGCCGTAAGACCTATCTGTACCAGTGCGACGTAAAGCAAATAGCAGAAAATAAATTCTACGCTGTATAACATCCTCTGCGAGAAATCTTATTTCATATCTGGAACACTGCGATATTCCAAAATATCTAAGAGTGACGCTCGAAAGATCTTTTACTTTCAAGAAGCACTACATGAACAGCATGTCAAAGGTGTCCACCAGGAATAATATCCTCAAGAAATTGGTCGGATAACAGTGGGGAAGTCATCCCGATACCTTCCGAACTTCTGCAATCGTTATATGTTTTTTCTACAGCAGTGTATATCTGTCCTGTTTGGTATAGCTCCACGCATGGCAAACAGGTGGATGTAGCTCTTAATGAAACCTGTAGAATTATAACAGGCTTCTTGAAATCCACTCCTGTTGAATGGCTCTACCACCTCATAGGAATAGTACCACCTCCTATTCAAAGATAAATAGCTGTCAATAAATAAATAAAGAAAGAAAGAAAGTGGAGCAGGAAATAGCAAATGTTTTGCCTGGTACGAACCACATTCGCAATGATTGAAATCAAGGAAGAGCTTCCTTATAACATCAAAGGAACTTACAACCACCACCGGAAAAGCTAGGCTACAACTAACTATGGAAGACTACGACATACCTCCCCATTAGCTGGAGAAGAATTCCGGGAATTTTCGCCTCCTGGTCATGACGAGGAATGGCTGACTTGAAAATCCCTGAGTAGATTGAGATCTGGAGTGGGCAGATCAAAGGTTACTTTAGTAGGATGGGGCTACTCTGGTAAGAACTATAATAAGTGTGAATGTGGAGAAGTCTAGACTGAACAGCATCTGCTTCAATGCCAACTATATCCAGCCTAGTGTACTCAAAAGACAGTCATTACTCTACAGTAAATGCACTGGAAGTAGCCAAATTCTGGTCACAAATAATGTAATATTTTAACTGTTTCTTAAGTATATGTTTTTGATACGAGAATAAATAAAATATACATCCAATAATACTGACTTGACGAATGTTACTCTGTATCCTTACATGGTAGATAATTATTCATTTACTCTAGTTCTCTGGGGTCTGTTTTCTAGAAATGTATCTACCCGTTCAAGCACTACTTTTTCTAGTTCACCGATCTCGATAACTGCAGTCGCTTAAGTGCGGCCAGTATCCAGTAATCGGGAGATAGTGGGTTCGAGCCCCACTGTCGGCAGCCCTGAAGATGGTTTTCCGTGGTTTCCCATTTTCACACCAGGCAAATGCCGGGGCTGTACCTTAATTAAGGCCACGGCCGATTACATCCAATTCCTAGGTCTTTCCTGTCTCATCGTCGCTGTAAGACATACCTGTGTCGGCGCGACGTAAAGCAAAATAGCAAACACTTTTTTTTTTTCTAGTTCAATAGATCTCATTATCGTTAATCTCCCATGGTATACCCTATAAAAATCCTTGAATAGGTCATTATCATTACACACCATTTGACCTCCTGAAACTAAAGTATCTGCTATATCATGCCGGAATTCTACACGTTGAGCCTCACTAATATAAACTTTACTAAACACGAACTGCGTTCTGTCATGCCAGTTAGTAATATCGCAAGCATGTGTAGTTTATTCGGAAATAATGTTCCTCAGAGCTTACATGTAACACATGTCAAGCTGACTCCCTCTAATTACCCGCTTTATGTTTCTCATCCTCTTCCTTTGTACACACCATTGATTTGTTATAGCACCTTCATGCAAACAATAATCAGATACGTGCTTAAGATATGGTGCTATATTCCAACATCTTGCTTTTAATTTATTCCCAGGAATATTACTAACTATGCCTGATTTTCTGACTTTCAAATATTATCATTTTATATTTTTTTATCATTAGTCATCGTTTGTACTTCCCTTCTATAAGTCACTTCGTCTTCCTGGAAATCTAACATGTTGCTGACTGAATACTTCTGCACCGAGCGAGTGGCTGTGTGGCTTGTGACACGTAGCTATTAGTTTGCATTCAGGTGATAGTACGTTCGAACCTTGCCCTGAAGATAGGGGTTCGTGGTTTCTCATTTTCAGGCCAGACAAATGCCGGGTTTATACCTTAATTAAAGCTATTATCACTTCCTTACCACACCTAGACTTTTCCTGTCCCGTCATCGCCATATGACCTTTCTGTCTTCTCAATAAATTTCAGTCTAATTGTTGCTTTGTTATTCATCTCCTTGTCTTCGTTCTGACGCTCTTTATGTCAACAGTCTCCCATTCCTATTCTTCCCATCATCCTATTTACTTTTCTTGGCCAGTAATAACCATTTAAATGTTTCACCTGACGTTCGTAGGCTATATTCAATACTTCCCTCCCATTTCCCCCTTCTTGACCTTAACCAATACTTCATTACTTTTCTAGCTATACCTTTTTTTTTATTTTTTTTTTTACTATTCTCTCTCTTTGTCTCTATCTTCGCATATAATTCTAACTCCAATATTAGCTCTACATTCTGGTAGACGCAACGTTATTTTGAAAATTTTATTACCTGCCACATTAAGTTCTTTAATTCCTTTTTCAATGCCCCATGTAATGTTCAGGAATTTACTAGCGAATATGTAATATTTGATGTAGCTTATATTTAGTACTGTATTTGACATTTTCCTCTCAAAACATCTTGAACTAGACGGCTACCAGCCTTTTAAATTCCCCTCGTCTAATTTGTTCATTACACTTACCGTTAGATACTGTTGTAATTCCTAAACATTCTATTGTTTTACTACTTCCAATTCTACACCTTATAACTACCACCTTTTTTTCTATTTTCCATCTTAACGTTAGTTAATTTTTAAACACTATTTTATACAGTACTAGCAAATATACCCGTGCTTCACTACGGTATTCTACATTATAAACGGATACCAAAGTAAATTACTGTATACGCAGTGAATACGATATTTTAAATTGCATGGGTCTTAGTGTTATCCTAGAAACAGCATGGGGAGGTCATCACACGTTGTTCACAATGTAAAGTGCGAGTTGCGGTGTTGTGATGACAATGGCAGGCTCACTTGTTTACTGTCATTCATAATCCAGTTATGTTTTCATTATAATAGCCTACTTGCCTACTGCGTGGTCACAATCGATTTGGAGAGATTTCGTTACAATGTCAGGCCCATTTTCCTAATGCCAGTCACACTAGAGCTGGTGAGTTTCGATTGTAATAGCAGGCCACTTTGCCTAAAGCCAGTCACATTTTAGATGGGTAATTTTTTAATGTTGTATCTGATCTATGGTAGTATTTTGGACTATCCTACTTGTTGAATAATAATAATATTTACTGGTAAAACTGATGATTTACAGTTTTAAGGCTTTTATTGTAACATGTCCTGTGTATTTAAATTTCAAAAACTTTGTTTGTAGTCGATCAGTTTGATTAGATGTAAGAGAAAGGCTCCAATAAATCTTAGCAGTTTACATCAGTCAGTCGTCCGACTCGTTGGCTGAACGGTCAGTGTACTGGCCTTCGGTTCAGAGGGTCCCGGGTTCGATTCCAGGCCGGGTCGGGGTTTTTCACCTTAATTGGTTAATTCCAATGGCACGGGGGCTGGGTGTATGTGTTGTCTTCATTATCATTTCATTCTCATCATGACGCGCAGGTCGCCTACAGGCGTCAAATAGAAAGACCTGCACCTGGCGAGCCGGACCCGTTCTGGGATATCCCGGCACTAAAAGCCATACGACATTTCATTTTTCATCAGTCAGTCAATGGGTCAGTCAGTTAATGAACAAGTCACATATATTATCTCCTCTGATTAATGTCATACCGGGCGAGTTGGCCGTGCGGTTAGAGGCGCGTGGCTGTGAGCTTACATCCGGGAGATAGTGGGTTCGAATCCCACTGTCGGCAGCCCTGAAGATGGTTTTCCGTGGTTTCTCATTCTTTTCACCAGGAAAATTCTGGGACTGTACCTTAATTAAGGCCACGGCCGCTTCCTTGGAACTCCTAGGCCTTTCCTATCCCATCGTCGCCATGAGACCTATCTCTGTCGGTGTGACGTAAAGCCACTAGCAAGAAACAAATAGATTCATGTCAAAACGGTGATCAATATGATTATGGGCGTAATTTAGAAACGGCAGTTCGAATATTTTAGAATCAATGACTGGTTGTGTTCTGTGAGGTAAATATTCAGTACAAGATGAGGCTACTGCGAAATATCTTCCACTGTATCTCAAGTGAGGAATTATCGATCTAAAAATAGATGGAATTCAGAAGTAACACACCTTTTACAAATTTCCCATTTCAGACAGTGTCATACATTCACACTGATTACAATCAAGTAAATTTAGCGAAGTATCCTCGAAGATGGCAGATTAATTACGTGAGATATATAAAGCGTGGCAGGTTCTCAAGCAGCTATCAGTAATATAACACATGTCCCAACGGGAAATTAATAAAACAAATGTGTTTTAAGAAGATAGATCTAACGATTTGCCAGTACTGTACATTCGTCTGTACATAAATTAATGTATGTACGGTAAGTATTCATGTCAGTAAGTAACTAACTACTTAACTAACTAAGCAAGTAAGTAACACTTACTTGAGAACACCAATCGAACAATTAAACTACTCCCGGGAAGGGTTTGTAATACGGACCTCCGAGCTGACAGAATCGCGCGATTGCAAGTGCTGTACGGTGAAAGTGGCTGAAAACCACGGTGTGTTTGCGTATGATGTTGATTTCTTCGCATGGCTCTCAAATCGGTCTTAATGTCCTATGTATCTTTAGCAACACCACCTCTCAAAGCCCGTATGAATTTGTCGGCGAATCGATCTGATTGGCTAATTTCTGAAGTTAATAAAATAACAACGCCGCTAGATATCGAATTATTTATTTCAAATTATTTATCAGTATGACCAATCCACTAAAGCACACATACCTCATCAACTTTGTTTCCGGCCACCTTGTATATTAATTTTCAATCAATAAGTTAATAGTATTATGTTTCATTATTTTAAAAATTATATACAAGCTAATATTTATTCATGAAACTGAAGCAAATTTCACTACTTTCATAACGAAAAATGAAATCGCACGAGCGCTTTATACTTCCTTTATTGTGGCCGTCCTCAGTAATTGCTAAGTTAATTCAGCTAATTGCGATCGTCACTACTTAATGGACCTCAGCGTTCAAGAAGGCTTTATAATTTTTTGCACGAAAGTATAATACGAATGTGAGTATTTCGGGCATATCTTGGGAAAATAGGCTGAGTTGAGAAGGGTTAAAATGCCAGTCGTCAGTAGTGTAGGTGCTATTGAGCGAGGTCTGGAAAGTCTAAGAGTTTGCCTCAAGCTGTGAGGGAGTCCGCGGGTCGAACACACTGAGTTATGACCCATCAGCGCTCGTAATAGCAACTTTTATGGCCTCGGTCCAATGTGAACTTTATAATCCGTAATGAAGCGAACCCAGGAGTTCTGTTCTTGGCACGAGAAGAGGATCGATCTTGCTCTCAAGGAAAGAGAAAAAGAAAGAGTGTTATATAAAAGGCAACATGGGTGGCAAAGAAGAAATTATATTAATGCATTTTGAAAATAAGAATCAATGAACCGCATCGAATGAACTGTTACACGTACTATGACACACCTGAGAAAGCAAACTGGTTAGCTTTAAATTCTGCCTTCCATATCATTTGCAGTTTTCGTAAAGTGGTTGTAGAACAAAATCCTTGAATGATACCATATTTGAAGGGTGGAATTTTCACTTTAAAGTGTTCTAGAAAGAAACATGATCGTATTCGATTATTTTTTTTCATTCTCGTAACTCTCTGTACTGAATAATGTTATTTTCGTAACAACCAAATCTCATGGCACTACAGCCCTTGAAGGGTCTTGGCCTACCAAGCGACCGCTGCTCAGCCTGAAGGCCTGCAGATTACGAGCCGGCGTGTGGTCAGCAAAAAGAATCCTCTCGGCCGTTATTCTTGGCTTTCTAGACCGGGGCCGCTATCTCACCGTCAGATAGCTCCTTAATTCTAATCACGTAGGCTGAGTGGACCTCGAACCAGCCCTCAGGTCGAGGTAAAAATCCCTGACCTGACCGGGAATCGAGCCCGCGGCCTCCGGGTAAGAAGCGGGCACGCTACCCCTACACTACGTGGCCGGCCTATTTTCGTGAAAGCCTCCCAAATTACTTTCCATTACATGACCAATGCTTTAAAAAGCTAACTTTGCAAGATATTTGATCGAGTTATCAATGAGGGATTATATGTGCTTCAGTATATGGGATAGTATACCGTGTAGCGTTCGCGATTTCGAGTCATGTAAGATCATTTTACTTTTATCCATGAGTGTATAGATTAACATAATTATCATCATCATCATCATCATCTGTTTACCCTCCAGGTTCGGTTTTTCCCTCGGACTCAGCGAGGGATCCCACCTCTACCGCCTCAAGGGCAGTGTCCTTCAGACTCTTGGTCGTGGGATACAACTGGGGAGAATGACCAGTACCTCGCCCAGGCGCCCTCACCTGCTATGCTGAACAGGGGCCTTGTGGAGGGATGGGAAGATCGGATGGGATAGGCAAGGAAGACGGAAGGAAGCGGCCGTGGCCTTAAGTTAGGTACCATCCCGGCATTCGCCTAGAGGAGAAGTGGGAAACCACGGTAAACCACTTCGAGGATGGCTGAGGTAGGAATCGAACCCACCTCTACTCAGTTGACCTCCCGAGGCTGAGTGGACCCCGTTCCAGCCCTCGTACCACTTTTCAAATTTCGTGGCAGAGCCGGGAATCGAACCCGGACCTCCGGGGGTGGCAGCTAATCACGCTAACCACTACACCACAGAGGCGGACTAACATATTTATAAAGAATGATATCCTGGAATATACTGCAGGACCCGTGACTGCAGGTATGAAGAAATATTATTATAGTTATAGCCTATGATATGGACTAGAATATGTGAAGCTGGCCCATTTTGTTCACTTAATAATTTAAGAAAACCTATTGGAAAACCGTTACGCATATCATTGTAAGGGGTAAGGTTGTTTAACAGAGGAAGAAACTTTTTGTGTTTAGAATATTCGAATTTCAAATTCAATTACACCTGAAGTAATACTCAATTTTATGCTTACTAAATACATGACGCCCAAGATTTGGTATCGATTGTGTCTTACTGTGTCTTTTGTACATATGGAAAGTCATAAACACATTTTTAAAGATTAATGTATAATAATGTGTTTTTTTGTTTTACGTCCCACTAACTACACTTTTACGGTTTTCGGAGACGCTGAGGTGCCGGAATTTAGTCCCGGAGGAGTTCTTTTACGTGCCAATAAATCTACCGACACGAGGCTGACGTATTTGAGCACCTTCAACTACCACCTGACTGAGCCAGGATCGAATCTGCCAAGTTGGGGTCAGAAGGCCAGCGCCTTAACCGTCTGAGCCACTCAGCCCGGCCAAAAGATTAATGAGTACTCAACAGTTGTTAAGCGACCTGTTATGAAAAGCTTGTACCGTTCACGTCTTCGGTGGTATAGAACCTGTTCTAACGATTTTTCTAACAGCTTATCGATGCATATTTAATATTTTAGATGTCTCTGCATCATGATATTGTCCTAAATTATTACAGTTAACATATTCGTATACATTGCACACTAGATGTTGACTTCACTTTTCAAAGTATTCTTCGCAGAACTACCTTCGAACATTGAAACACTGTCAATCGCATGGGGACCACTGGCGGTGACTGGTTAATTTAATTCACGATTTTCGTAAGTACACGTCTTAAAATTAATTAAAACCACTTTCAAACAGTGAAGAAGGAAGATTCCTGAATCGATTTGAAATGTAAGATAGTCTGGCCATCGTAAGGTCCTGCCAGGCAAAGAGAACGTGCAACACTGTAAGGGAATAAAATTTACTCTCGTTCCTCAACATTTACACAAAACAGACAGGAAACACATGTTGTCTTAAAGAAATACAGATTCCTTTGAAGCAAGCTGACGATCCAATGAGTAACCAAATAATACACTGAAGCGAATATGAAGGCCTGATAAGAAACACCGATGAATTGTTATTCAACCTTCCATAGTGCGGCTTATTATTGTACGTTAATTTACTTTATTCGGGGTGGTCGGATACAACGTGAACCGGTGAAATGAAATGAAATGGCGTATGGCTTTTCAGTGCTGGAAGTGTCCGAGGACGTGTTCGGCTCGCCAGGTGCAGGTCTTTTGATTTGACACCTGTAGGCAACCTGCCCGTCGTGATGAAGATGAAATGATGATGAAGACTACATATACACCCAGCCCTTGTGCCAGCGAAATTAACCAATGATTGTTAAAATTCTCGACCCTACCGGGAATCGAACTCGGGACCCCTGTGGCCAAAGGTCAGCACGCTAACCATTTAGCCATGGAGCCGGACCGTGAACTGGTTACACAAAGGGTACTAGTTTGCAATACGCAAAAACGGTTGGCTGGACACCTCTGTTACGGCGAGGGATGAAAAGTGGGGTGAAAACCGGTCTAGAAGGCAGCAAGGCGAGACTTTCACACCAGATGTTACCAAGCAGTGGGATTGAAAGCAAGTTAAGATGCCAGTGTGGTCTAAAGGTGAATATCGCGCAATTACCCACTACAATTTTGCTCGTGGATTAACTGTTGACCAGTTCCTGGAGGGAATTATTCCTGTGCTGGGGAAAGACTGTCCACATCGGACAACAATTTTTCGCTGGTACACAGAGTTCCAGAGGGGAAATTTTGGGGTTGAAGACGGTCATCGTTCTGGGCGACCGTCTGAATCAGTGACTGAGGAAAACATTGTAGCTGTGAGGAAAATGTTGCAGCAAGAGAGGCGGTTGACATATGGGCAGGGAGAAGAGACCCTCCACATCCCTGCACCAGCTATTCATTCATTTCTACAAGACCATCTCCATGTTAGAAAGGCCTGTTCCCTTTGGGTGCCCCATTCACTTTCAGAGGAACAAAGGGCACATCCAGTGAAATGGTGCCAGAAAATCCTAAAACAGTTCGAAAATAGGACTTCGCGTAACGTCACTAGCATTGTTACAGGTGACGAAACTTGGCTTTATTATTATGATGTCCCAACAAAATCCCAGAACAAGGTGTGGCCGTTTGAAGATGAAGGTACTCCTGTGACTGTGCAAAAGTCAAGGTAAGTAAAAAGGTGATTGGAGTATTCTTCACTAAATGGGGCATCCGGACTCGGGTTGTGCTAGAAACACAAAGGACAGTTACTGCGAAGTGGTACAGTGAGATTTGTCTGCCTCAGGTCATCCAGGCTCTCAAGCAGCTCCATCCAAGGTCACGACTCAATACTTGGCTCTTGCATCACGACAATGCTCCAGCACATCGTGCTAATGTAACAATGGATTTTCTTGCCAGATCAGGGTTGACTGTACTTAATCACCCGGTCTTGCCCCATATGAATTCGCACTCTTCCCAGAAGTGAAGATGAAGCTGAAAGGGCGGCGTTTTGAATCCGACGAGGAGCTTCTGGCAGAATGGGATCAAGAGTTTGAAAATGTAACCGAAGAAAAGTGCCAGAGTTGGTTCAGTGACTGGTTTCGACGTATGGAGAAGTGTATTGAGTGTGGGGGGAAATTATTTTGTAAAAGTATAAAGCGTTCACTCACATTGCAAAAGAGCATAAGAGGGTTGGACATCATCATCATCATCATCATCATCATCATCATTAGTCGTTGTGCTCGTTACTGAGCGTCGTGACCTCATAACTCCATCATTTCCGTGTTGCAACGTTGACAAGATGTCTGCATCCCGAGCGGTTTTCACATTTCGTTAATATGATGTGAAGTGGTAGCCCAGTGATCTTCTTTGCCTGATCTATCCATCTGCTTGCTGTTCTTCCTCGTGGTCTACTGCCTTCAATTTTGCCTTGTAAAATTACCTTTTCCAAGTTCTCTCCGTCTCGTCTTAGAATGTGGCCCAGGAACTGGAGGTAAAGCTCACTCACACGGGAAGATAGGCGTTTCTTGATGCAGAGTTCGTCCAGAATGGAAACATTAGTTCTTCTTTCTGTCCAGGGTACACGTAACATTCTCCGCCAACTCCACATCTCAAAGACATCAGTTTTTTTTCTTTTTTGTCTTTAGCATTCACGGTCTCACAGCCGTACAAAAAGACGGAGAACACTAGTGATTCTACCAAGCGCATCTTCGTGGCTTTTGATATTGCCCGGTTCTGCCGGTTTAACCATTGCAGCACGACCTAAGACAATACGTCTTTTTACCTCTTTATCACAGCTTGGACATAATGATGAAAAATTCGAAAAAATAATTCGAAATCTCTTCATTCCATTCCTCACCCGGTGGAATGACTGGAAACAGGCTGTGGATTTTCATTTTCAATTCGACCTCTCATGTTATGTTTTTGTCACCTGCTGCAGTTAGACAATCAGATCGCTTCGCGGGTGAATTAAATTGGGCTTAGTGGGGCGGTGTTGCCAAATCTGCAGGTGACTTAAGATCGGCTTAAGAATCATGCCAAGAAATCAGCTTCAAACACAAACAAACCGTGGGTTTCAACCGGTCTTGCTATAGCATGCTTCTGTCAACACTACGGTCCGTGTTCAGATCCCTCCTCCGGCAATGTTGTTTTCCTCCGACTATTACTCTCAGGCAGAATT
Source organism: Anabrus simplex (assembly GCF_040414725.1). Taxonomy (NCBI): domain Eukaryota; kingdom Metazoa; phylum Arthropoda; class Insecta; order Orthoptera; family Tettigoniidae; genus Anabrus; species Anabrus simplex. Next base: position 345,832,464 of record NC_090269.1, on the reverse strand, counting down.
TGGGCCAAGTGAAGATTTAGCAACACCGCCTCACAAAACCTTTTTGAATTTGCCCGGACCGAGCTCGATAGCTGCAGTCGCTTAAGTGCGGCCAGTATCCAGTAATCGGGAGATAGTGGGTTCGAGCCCCATTGTCGGCAACCCTGAAGATGGTTTTCCGTGGTTTCCCATTTTCACACCAGGCAAATGCCGGGGCTGTACCTTAATTAAGGCCACGGCCGCTTCCTTCCATTCCCTAGGCCTTTCCTATCCCATCGTCGGCATAAGACATATCTGTGTCGGTGCGACGTAAAACAAATAGGAAAAAAAATTGCCCGGGAAGTGATCTGACTGGCTAAACTCAGCAGCTAAGGAAATGACAACGGTGCGGGAAATGGAATTATTCATTTCAAAATTACTTATCAGTACGACCAACCATCTAAATCTTACATGCCCATTTCCCTCCTTTTTTCGACCACCTTGTATAGTGCTTTTTTGTAAATATTCTGTAGCGTACTGTATTTTCAAGATATTTTGTGAAAACTGGGTAATATAAAAGTGAACTTTATTCCTTGACAATTTAGCTCATGAATCGGTGACCAATCTGATATAAAAATACCAGGACTTTCAACCAGTCACAGCAGCCTAACACAATATTATTATAATTTCACTTGTAATACTGTAATTTTATCGCAAGTACATGATTACTTTTTTTAAATAAATTCATCAGAAAAGTGCATTGAGTGACATTATACGATCTGTGGCCTTAACTTCAGTAATCTTAGATCACACATTTGACAACAGAGCGCGCAATCAACAGGACGTAACGCTATCATTCTGAAGAAACGACAGCCCATATATTGGTAGGCTGTGAGACCAAAGAGTTTAAGTAAAAAAAATTACACAGAATATTTCCGAGCTGAAAGTTCTCTGGGCCGATGACCTTAGATTTTAGTTTCCTTTAAACAACAAGAAATAGTAAAATGAAATGGCGTATGGCTTTTAGTGCCGGGATGTGTCCGAGGACTTCGGCTCACCAGGTGCAGGTCTTTTGATTTGACGACCTTAGGTGGCCTGCGCTTCGGGATAAGAATGAAATGATTATGATGACGACGACATATAAACCCAGTTCCCGTGCCAGGGGAATTAACCTATTTTGGTTAAAATTCCCGACCCTGTCGGGAATCAAACCCGAGACCCCTGTGACCAAAGGCCAGCATGCTAACCATTTAGCCATAGAGCCGTACACAAGAAGTAGTGTGAGTAGGTTACAGTCAGACTAAAACATAATCAAAGCAAATAACTATTTGTTTGATTTGTTTGATTTTATCATTGTTTTTTTAAATTATTCACGAAATAATCAAAATGAGTACCACTCGAGCTCCAGATTCTGTCAGTGTACATTCTGGAAACAGTGTTTCACAATGTATTGTAATAGCGGAGTGTCATGCTGAAATAATTACATATTAATTAAAACAATGTAATTCTTTAGGATTGACTTAAATGTCATCATACATGCTGAGAATAGTAAACAAAATATTCTCGTTTATTTAACAGTAGAACGGGGAGTAATAATAGAAGTAGTTTAATATAACGGCATTTAGGCTGCCTGGTTCAGCTTTACCTTACCAGATGAGAGAAAGAATATCTTTATTGGGTGAGCTACTTCTGATTTTTTTTTTTTTTTTTAAACCTTGTGCTTGAACGTCGCATCGAGGGTTTCGGCGACGCAAGAATGGGAAATGACTAGGTTTGGGAAGGTAGTGGCCGTGGCCTTAATTAAATTACAGCCCTAGAATTTACCTGGTGTGAAAGTGGGGAACCACGGAAAACAGTCTTCTGGGCTGCCGATGTTGGGGCTCGAATCCCCCATCCCCCGGATGGAAACTCAAAGCTGCGTGACCCGATCCGTGTAATCAGATCACTCCGTGGATTATATTTTTCTTTTGCTGTATGAACATCGAATTAGTTACCATAGATCTTTTTACATACCAACATCGTACGACAGGGATTCTCAGTGGACATTAATTGGTCCTTTAAAAGATTCGGCTACCTCCTCCGGGTTTGCATATCTGATATCTGATATTATTGTCAGTAGGTCTACTCTTGCACTAATGTAAGTTAAAAACTTTTCAGTCTGTCGAACACACAAGTTAAATATAAAATTACCGGGCGAGTTGGCCGTGCGGCTAGGGGCGCGCAGCTGTGAGCTTGCATCCGGGAGATAGTGTGCTCGAATCCCACTGTCGGTAGCCCTGAAGATGGTTTTCCATGGTTTCCCATTTTCACACCAGGCAAATACTGGGGCTCTACCTTAATTAAGGCCACGGCCACTTCCTTCCGATTCCTAGGCCTTTCCTGTCCCATCGTCGCCATAAGACCTATCTGTGTCGGTGCGACGTAAAGCAAATAGCACAAAAGTGTATAATTACACTATAACATACTCGTAAAAGAACATTATCAAGCAAGGAATAAAAGTTCACACACGATTCCTTTCTTAATAATGTGTTTTTTTACATGTGTGTAAGTTACGTTTAACTGAGTCGACACTAAAATGTATGGATTCCTTCTTAACATACCGGGCGAGTTGGCCGTGCGGTTAGGAGCACGCAGCTGTGAGCTTGCATTCAGGACATCGTGAGTTCGAACCCCTCACTGTCGGCAGCCATAGAGATGGTTTTCCTTTTTTCCCATTTTCACACCAGGAAAATGCTGGGGATGTAGCTTAATTAAGGCCACGGCCGCTTCGATCCCATTCCTAGGCCTTTCCTATCCCATTGTCGCCATAAGACCTTACGTGTCCGTGGGACGTAAAGGAAATAGCCTTCTTAACATATCTTGCACCAATAGCTGCAAACCCATCTTTACGAACACATACAGCGTGCTTATGATTACTCTGCGTAGTTTCTCAGTCCGTCTCTGAAAGAATCTTCGATTAAGCCTTTTTCAGCAGATCTTTATATTTCCTATGTATCACAGTTTACTTATTTCGTTACTCCCTGCTTGTGACGGAGTGCACTCTGATTTAGTTTCCGTTCTGACCGACCATTAAGGACGTCAATAACGTGTGGTGAGGAGATTTCATTCACTGAACGACCTATTAAATCACCGCAGATGAAACAAACTCTCCAAAAGCTGCACTGAACAGAGATCCAAATAAATGTTGCCACAAATATTGTTAAGACAGTAGCTGATCCACGTCTCGGGACGCGTGCTTGGCATTTAATGGCCCAACACAATTCTTCCTGACCGTGAGACAGCTTGAGTTGTGTGTGTTGTGTTCCTTAACTCGCACCATTAACACAGGAATGTGAGCCTTATATATCAGCAGTCACTGTGGACATTATTTCTAATCACTGACCTTCTTTGCTGATCTAGGGTATTATTAACTTTGTGTATGTGAGTCACAATACAAGTGGCCTAAAGAACAGTAAATATCACAGAGACGAATCTTTCACGGTCTGTTGAACTACAGTTAACTACCTTTCTGAGGTGGATCGAGTCGTTGTTTTATATTATTTAAAATATGTGCTTGTACCTCTACATAAATAAGGAGTGCAAGATGAAAATAAATATTTTGAGATGAGGTTACAGAAGAATCCTGAAGGTGAGATTGGTAGATTGAATCACTAATAAGATGTACTGAATTGAATTGGAGAGAGGATAGAATGATTGTTGGCGAAATTTGACCGGAAGGAGAGGTATAAAGACAGGACTCATCTTAAGACACTCAGGGCTTATTCAGTTTTTTTTTTTTTTTTTTTTTTTTTTTTGTGAGGGAATTTCTATTTCTATTTGTTATTTGTTTAACGTCACGGTAATACATCGAAGGTTTTCGGTGACGGAAAGATGGGAAAGGGCTAGGATTGCAAAGGTAGCACCCGTGGTCTTAATAAGGGTACAACCTCAGTATTTGCCTGGTGTGAAACTGGGAAACCACGGAAAACCATCTTCAGGGCTGCCGACGGTAGGATTCGTACGCACTATCTACCGAATGCAATCTCACAGCAGCACGACCAACTCTCTCGGTTTATGGGAAGTGCGGTTGGTAAGAACCGTAGGGGTAAACGAAGGCATCAGTATGGAACAGATTAGAGTAGTATGGTGTTACGTAGGAGTGAATATGTTACGATAGGATAGTGTGGCATGGAATGCTGCATCAAATCCGTCTATGGACTGATGACCCGAACAACAATGATAACAGTGTACAGGTTATAGATATTTCGAATACATCGCTGTATTCTTTATCAAGGCGGTCGATGCTATCAGTCTTCCCAGCCAACTTATAATCAGCTACTAAGGTGGTGTCTGTATCTCGTCTCATACTGGAACGTATCTCTCACCCGGCTCTCAAATGGTGAATATCCGAGACTGTTGTGTGACTTTGAGGGTAGCTTCACCATGAGGGGAAGTCCTCCCAGTTTAATTTACTGCATCGATGAAAAAAAAAAAAATCCTTACGGGGCTCACTGTAAGTACCTACGTATTAATATAAGGAAAGGTCTTCATTGGGGTAATCACATAAACGGGATGGTAAATAAAAGGTACAGTTCTATGCACATGGTTATGCGGATATTTAGGGTTTGTAATAAGGATGTAAAGGAGAGGGATTGTAAGTGTCTGGTAAGATTCCAACTATAGTATGTTTCCAGTGAATGGGACCTTCACTAGGATTACTTGATTTGAGAACTGGAAAACGTCCACATAAAAGCAGATCGATTCGTTCTGTGTGAGTTCCGACAAAAGAGTAGCGTTACGATGGTGTTGCAAAGGTTTGGCTGGGAAGACTTGAGAGAAAGGAGACGAGCTGCTCGACTAAGTGGTATGTTCCGAGCTGTCAGTGGAGAGGTGGCGAGGAATGGCATTAGTAGACGAATAAGTTGGGTTTTTTTTTGCTAGGGGCTTTACGTCGCACCGATACAGATAGGTCTTATGGCGACAATGGGACAGGAAAGGCCTAGGAGTTGGAAGGAAGCGGCCTTGGCCTTAATTAAGGTACAGCCCCAGCATTTGCCTGGTGTGAAAATGGAAAACCACGGAAAACCATCTTCAGGGCTGCTGATAGTGGGATTCGAACCTACTATCTCCCGGATGCAAGCTCACAGCCGCGCGCCTCTACGCGCACGGCCAACTCGCCCGGTGCGAATAAGTTTGAGTGATGTTTTTAAAAGTTTGAAAAATTACAATATGAAGATAAAATTGGAATTCAAGGAGGCAAAATGTTGCAAACATTCGTTTACAGGAAGATGAGTTAGGGATTGAACTAATTTACTAAGGAAGATGTTCACTAAATTTTGAAAGTATCTGTTATTATTTACGAAAAGACTAGGTAAACAACAGGTAGGTAATCTACCACCTTAGCGACTGCCTTAAATGCAGATCAGTAGTGATTGATTTTAATATTACAACGTCTCTCCACGAATCCACATGCACCTCATGCAAATTCCTTGTGGCAATCGTAGTTCCAGTACTAAGTGACATCACTTAGTGTCATGAGTATGTCGAAAGCATGGGAGTATTATTGTAGAAATTGACTCATGTATAACACAGTAATATTTGCTGTTATGGCTCAGGTATAATTTTTTCCAATATTGGACTGAGATGGGAATTTTGTAATAGAGTTTGTTTATGTAAAATACATAAATATATGTACAGTCGTTCAGGAGAAGAGAAGAATGAGCATATAGTTATCGGAAATCTGTAGATATAATGTTCGTTGCTGTTATACACAAAGTTTGCTTCTACAAAGGGGTGAATTATAGTTTGACAGATAGCAGTTAAACCGAAGCTTGATAAAATGTTAAATGCGAGAAACATACAATATCATGTACCGAAATCCTTCATATTATAACGAAATATTCTCCAAAATCGTTATAAAATTAGCACCGAATTAGAGGTTAAATAATCACTATGAAATCACATCCTTGGATGAATGGTTAGGGTAGTCCCATTCAGTTCGGAGGGCCCCGGGTTCTATTCCCGGCCTGGGCGGAGATTTTAAACTTAAAAAGTTATTTGCCCTGTCTCGGGGATTGGGTATTTGTACTGTCCCCAACATCACTGCAACTCACAAACCACACATAGCACCAGGCGAGCCGAACATGTGTCCTCGAACACTCCTGGCAATAAAGGCCATACGGTAAGTAAATAAATAAGCGTAAAAGCAGTTCCATAAATGGGACTTCGGCAGCCAAAATTCATAAGAAGTGGAGAATATTTGTGTCGGAGGCAGTAGACGCATGCTTCACAAGGGATGAGGATTGAGGAAGAAAGAGAGGTGAAAAGGGAAGTATTACATGAAGTTTGGAAGCACCTTCTGACGTGCTCATAGAGAGAGAATGGTTATCGTACATGAAGTGGTCCTTGTCTTATTGACCCCTATAGTTTCTCAGTAGTCTGGGTAACCAAGCGATAAGTCACGGTTTGGAGCCTAAAACAAGAGCTCCTGAAGGGTACTTAACGAGAGAAGTATTGATTTTACGATTCACAAACATTCTCATTTCCCTAATGGAGGAAACTGTAGCGCACAAACATGTATTATCAGTTGTTCTAAATGTATAATGAATCCATCGTGTCGAAGTGATGTTGACCAATTGCGTCCCATACTATAAAGGAACTTTCAAATACGATCATTGTCGGTATTAACAGATCATACCCACGCTAAAATGCATATGGTTATTATTTCATGGTTTTCTTAACAAAATACGTAAATATAGACATGAAATTGATTACCAAATAAAAATGATCTAGTGTGACCTGAGATATACGTAATCAATCATTATCGAACTTCCAGGACAGATGATCCAGTAAACAATCAGACAGTCTATATAAAAAAGATCATATATGATCAAAACAATATGTACAGGCCAGAAAACTTCATGTCAACAACATACAAAGTCGTTAAATATTATTATTAATAATAATAATAATAATAATAATAATAATAATAATAATAATAATTGTTCCAGGGTATCTGTGGAACGCAGAGAGGTGAAAGAAGGTGTGGGCTTGAATGGGACTAACTCGACATCAAAGATATTAATTAAAACTATAACATAAAGGTTATATTTCTTTTCAAACAACAAACTTAACAATTATTCACAAGGTGAAATAACAATGAAATTTCAGGTACAATGTCAATTTGGTTACAAGGGTAGAAAACCCCAGAATAAGGAATTTAACAATTTTGGGCTTCAAGCCCCAGAGTTACAAGTTTTGAGCTACAAGAGCCAGTTTACAAAATTTGCAAAAATCACCGTGTTTAAACAATGACGGGACTATTCCAATGCAAGAGCACCTTGCTCCAACAACTTTACAGCCTTCCAGAGTCGCACCTCAACAATGCAGTTGAATTTAGAAAACACAGAAAAGAGCTTACATTCTCTCCAACTAAATTTAAACAGACCGCTTAAGGCAACATTACACACGATTTTACAATCTCTGGCCTGTCTAGGCGCACGTTACAATTGAGAGAAGTTAGTACACAGGGGTATCTACTACCCAACCTACTGGGCCTTCGTGCAAAAAGAATAACAGGATAAATTAATGGCTCGAACACAAAATGAATGGAGGCGTATACTTGCACTCCTAAGTAACAAAGAATAAAATCCTAACAGGGATCTCGGCCCAGTGATACAGGGGCTAATCCCAAGCTACTGAAGTGACACGAATGAAGGTTAAATCTAATGCATTACAAGAAAGGAAAACAGTTACGAAATCATAGTCACCTCAAACCAAGTTGAAGGGGAACTCGAGAGGGTAACGCACTCTCTATCCCCGATTTACAGTTTAAGATTTTATGAAATATTACATTAGTCGAAAAAAAATTACATTTCAGAAAACAAGTTACATAGTTAGAAATTATGACCTTCCACTCGTGTAAGGCTGCGGAGACAGCTAGAAAGATAGAATGGAGGTGGCCATTACCTGGCTGTTGTTCTGCCTGCCGATGAATGAGGCGCTCCACCTCCTGTCTCAACACACACACTCAGAAAGACGACGATCATTGAGAAAAGGTAGCCATAAAATCCGCAGTTTATATACCCGAAAGGAAGGTTCGAGAGGATTCTGGACTAATCCGGACACACCCTCTCATTTTTATTGGCAGAACCAAAAGTTACACTCAAACCCGAACAACAAGCCTGTGATAGGTTGAAAATTAATTACAGAAAAATTTTCATTGGCCAAATTCATAACTGGCGGAATGAGAAAGAAGGTGTTGCAAATTTGAAATATAAACAAAAACAAATAAGAGTTCATTTACTTGAGAAAACCCACAAACACAAAATTTCTTTCAATAACAACTTATTCCACTTTGCACCAGAGTGCGTGACCTCAGTTTTAGAGAGACATCTATGGAGAAAAGTTCAAACTTCTTGAAAACAAATACAAAGCAAATAAATCCAGTCAGTTTAGGAAACTTAGCAAACTTCTCAATTATTCACTAGTGACATCTCCTGATTAACGTCCCAACTTCATGTAGTAGCAATTTCATGTTTTGTTAGATAGAGTTCTTTAAGGCGCTTCTTTTGAATGTGTGGAGTTGAGGTGTACCTCCCGGTACCGTAATAATAATAATATTAATTATTATTGTTATCTCAATCACCTGGATGAATAGTCCAACCATTTTAATCCTTTGCTTTCGCTGAAAAGTGGTTTTGCTTTGGCAAACTACCGTCAACTCTCCTAGTACCTGGACCGAAAAATATGTACACATTAGAACGCTGAGATTTTGTTAATGAATGGGCATTTAATGCCTCCACCGGGATTTATTTACACCCTATTTTAGTGCACACTAATTTCAAAATCTCACCTATATGGGACAGGATCGGACCTGCGCTTTTCAACACTTGAATTTGACATGCTGTCCGCCTCTGTGATGTATTGTTTTGTGTGATTAGCTGCCACCCCCGGAGGTCCGGTTTTGATTGCCGGCTCCGCCACTAAATTTGGAAAATGGTACGAGGGCTGGAACGGGGTCCACTCAGCCTCGAGAGGTCCCTAGTTGTGGGTTATCTTCCAACCTCAGCCATCCTTGAAGTGGTTTTCCGTGGGATGGTACCTAATTTAAGGCCACGGCTGCTTCCTTCCCTCTTCCTTGTCTATCCCTTCCAATCTTCCCATCCCCCCAGCAAGGTCCTTATTCGGCATATCAGGTGAGGCCGCCTGGGCGAGTTTCTGGTCATCCTCCACAGTTGTATCCCCCGACCCATAGTCTGAAGCTCCAGGACACTGTCCTTGTGGCGATAGAGGTGGGATCTCTCTCTGAGTCGGAGGGAAAAACCGACCTTGGATGGTAAACGGATAAAAGGAGGAGAAGAAGAAGAACAAGAAGAAGAAGAAGAAGAAGAAGAAGAAGAAGAAGAAGAAGAAGAAGAGAAAGTTGGCTTACCAACTGGTCAAAATGTGCTGCACTTCTATATACAACCTGTGACAATAATATTCTGTGAATAGTCCTATACTATCAATATAGATGAACAATGCACAACAGTGACCTTACTGTCCTTAGAAGTAGCCCCTCCCATAACTATGCACTGCTGAGATCGGCGATACATGTCCTGGAAACTTTGCAAGACGACTTCCTTTCGGATGGTGTTCAAAAGCCTAGTCACGTTTCGTTGTATGTTAGGAATATCGTCAAATCTCTTTCCTTTCAAAGCGAGTTTGATGCGTGACTTTCCGGCTCTGACCTTTTTCCGACGAGGGGATCCCGTAGAATGCCATTCCATGCTTTGCTGTTTCGTTTGAGTCCTACCTAAGAGACCAGGTTTCATCCTCAGTGACAATACAGTTCAAGAAATTTGGTGTCGCATCCGCCATTTCGACAAAATCCTGTGAAGCCTCTAAAAGTGCCTTGTTCTGTTCGTCAGTCAAGTGATGTGGTAGAAGACGAGAACACGTCTTCCTCTTCCCTAACTTCTGGGTAACGATTTGTCGCATGGATTCACGGTTAATTTGCAGTTCATCCGCTATCATGCGCACAGTTAATCGCCGATCGTTCGTGATTAATGTCCTCACCTTCTCAATGTTTCCGTCACAGACGGCGGTCGCCGGTCTTCCGCTACGGCGTTTGTCAGAAGCACTTTCCCGGCCTACTCGAAAACGGCCGAACCTCTCGCACACACAATTCAAGGACAGTGCTTGGTCTTCATAAACAAGTACCAGCATCGCATGCATTTTTTCGGTTTCTTACCAATGTTAAAACAAAACTGTACATTCACCTTTTGGTCGTTCATGTTCCTGTTCGCAGTTCAGAACCAATGCACTAAACACGCACTGTGTCAAGCAGGTCCTACACGGCACACACACGATGCTTTTAAATTTTAAAATTCTTCTTGCTCATTAATTATAAAGAACTGATGACATAATGATTCATTAGAATATTACAAACCGAGGGAGCCTCCGTGGCTCAGACGGCAGCGCGTCGGCCTCTCATCGCTGGCTACAGTGGCTCAAATGCCGGTAACTCCATGTGAGACTTGTGCTGGACAAAGCGGAGGCTGGGCAGGTTTTTCTCCGGGTACTCCGGTTTTCCCCGTCATATTTCATTCCAGCAACACTCTCCTTCTCATTTCACAGCATTTATCAGTCACTAATAAATCACTTGGGAATAGCGACCCCATCATACTAATAGCCTACATATGATTCATTCATTCCTTCCCTGACCCGGTCAATGACTGGAAAACAGGTTGTAGGTTTTCATTTTCATTACGAACCCAGCTCGGTAGCTGTGATAGTTTAAGTGTGTCAGTATCCATTATTCGGGAGGTAGTGGGTTCAAAACCCCACTGACGGCAGCTTTGAAGATTGTTTTCTGTGGTTTCCCATTTTCACCTTAATTTGTGCCTTAATTAAGGCCACGGCCGCTTCCTCTCAACTCCTAGCCATTTCCTGTCCCATCGTCGTTATAAGACCTATCTGTGTCGGTGCGACATAAAGCAATTTGGAAAAAAAGAATACACTACAAATATTTTTGGTTTTAAATGTCAGCATTATTATTTTATTTCGTTAAAATATTTGTGAGATGTTACCCTTCAGGATTTGGATGGAATATTTCAAGGCATCAATTGCAAATTCTCTTATTAGTGCCCGATCCCAGTCCCTGTAACAATAATCTTCTCTGTCAATCTGATGTACACCTCCGGAGCATATTAGCGCTATTAACTGCCATCCACAGAGGCCCGGATTCGATTCCCAGTACTGCCAGAGATTTTATGACGGCCAGATGGCTGATGTGTGGTTTAAACTGTAAATACAGCTAAATTCCCTTGGGAGTGTGCCTAAAACAGATCTGCACAATTTTGGGGCGAGGACACGAATTTATATGTTTTACTGTCGTAGAATGTCCGCCTCTCGATTCCAAGATCATTGGTTCACAGCCAGACGAGATAGTCGGACTCTTGATGGGCGAAAACAAGTCCATTCAGCCTCAAATATCACATGATATCTGCATATCGAAGTTTCTATGAAGTTCTATGCTTATAAAATAAATTCATGATATTTCAAAGAAGAAAGGACATCTGAACAAAGTGACCAAACTCTGTATTTTTCGCTGAGCTGAGTGGCTCAGAAGCTACAGTAGTGGCCTTCTGGACCCAGCTTGGCACGTTCGAACCTGGCTTAGGCAGGTGGTATTTGAACGTGCACAAATACGTCAGCCTCGCGTCAGTAGATGCACTGGCACGTAAGAGAACACCTGAGGGACACAATTCCAGCACTTCGGCATCTCTGGAAACAGGAAAACGTAAAAGGAATAGCATTATTGTTGTAGTACCGGGGGTACAGTCTCTCTCTTTATGTATTCCGTGACTTACTATTTCCATCCCTGCTAAAGACACTAAACTTGGAGACAGTGTAATAGTTCCTTTCCCCTATCGTTAGATGGCTTTGCAATCGATATGAGACCTCTTTGTATTTAGAAGTTGATAAAATATTATGCATGCTGTTGTTATTATCTTCAAATCAAATCAATCACTACTGATCTGCATTTAGGGCAGTCGCCCAGGTGGCAGATTCCCTATGTGTTGTTTACCTAGCTTTTCCTTAAATGATTGCAAAGAAATTGGAAATTTATTGAACATCTCCCTTGGTAAGTTATTCCAATCCCTAACTCCCCTTCCTATAAACGAATATTTGCCCCAATTTGTCCTCTTGAATACCAACTTTATCTTATTGTGATTTTTCCTACTTTTAAAGACACCATCCGAACTTATTCATCTACTGATGTCCTTCCTCGTTATCTCTCCACCGACAGCTCGGAACATACCACTTAGTCGAGCAGCTTGTCTCATTTGTCCTAAGTCTTCCCAGCCCAAACTTTGCAACATTTTTGTAACGGTACTCTTTTGTCAAAAATTGCCCAGAACAAATCGAGCTGCTTTCCTTTGGATCTATTCCAGTTCCTGAATCAAGTAATCCTGGTAACGGTCCCATACACTGGAACCATACTCTAGTTGGGGTCTCACCACAGACAAATATGCTCTCTCCTTTACATCTTTACTACAACCCCTAAATACTCTCCTAACCATGTGCAGAGATCTGTACTCTTTATTTACAATCATATTTATGTAATTACCCCAGTGAAGATCTTTCCTTATATTAATACCTAAGTATTTACAATGATCCCCAAAGGGAACTTTCACTACATGAACGCAGTAATTAAAACTGAGAGGACTTTTCCTATTTGTGAAACTCACAACCTGACTTTCATCCCCGTTTATCATCATACCAATGCCTACTCTCCATCTCACAACATTATTGAGGTCATTTTGCAGTTGCTCACAATCTTGTAACCTATTTATTACTCTGTACAGAATAACATCATCATTGAAAAGCCTTATCTCTGATTCCACTTCCTTACACATATCATCGATAAATATAAGAAAACATAAAGGTCCAATAATACTGCCTGGAGGAATTCCCCTCATAATTTTTGTAGGGACAGATAAAGCTTCGCTACTCTAATTTTCTATAAACAGAGCAACCCATTCAGTCACTCTTTTTTCAAGTCCAATTGCACTCATTTTTGCCAGTAGTCTCCCATGATCTACCCTATCATACGCCTTAGACAGGTCAATCGCGATACGGTCCAATTGACCTCCTGAATCCACGATATCTGCTATATCTTGCGGGAATCCTGAAAGTTGGGCTTGAGTGGAATAACCTCTCCTAAACCCAAACTGCCTTCTGTCAAACCAGTTATTAATTTTGCAAACATGTCTAATATAATCAGAAAGAATGCTTTTTTCTGCTTTATGTCTGTCACCTTTTCCTTTATATACAGGGGCTATTATAGCAACTCTCCATTCATTTGGTAAAGTTCCCTCACGCAAACAATAATCAAATGAGTACTTCAGATATGGTACTATATCCCAACCCATTGTCTCTAGTATATCCCCCGAAACCTTATCAATTCCAGCTGCTTTTCTATTTTTTCAACTTTTGTATCTTACCATAAATGTCATTGCTGTGATAGGTAAATTTTAATACTTCTTTAGTATTAGTCACCTTCTCTATCTGGACATTATCCTTGTAACCAACAATCTTTACATACTGCTGGCTGAATACTTCTGCCTTTTGAAGATCCTCGCATCCACACTCCCCTTGTTCGTTAATGATTCCTGGAATGTCCTTCTTGGAACCTGTTTCTTCCTTAAAGTACATATCCATATTCTTCCATTTTTCACTAAAATTAGTATGGCCACCAATTATGCTTGCCATCATGTTATCCTTAGCTGACTTCTTTGCTAGATTCAGTTTCCTAGTAAGTTCCTTCAATTTATCCTTACTTCCACAGCCATTTCTAACTCTATTTCGTTCCAACCTGCACCTCCTGCTTAGTCTCTTTACTTCCCTGTTATAATATAGTGGATCTCTACCATTTCTTACCACCTTTAAAGGTACAAACCTATTTTCACATTCCTCAACAATTGCTTTAAACCCATCCCAGAGTCTGTTTACATTTTTATTTACCGTTTTCCACCGATCATAGTTACGTATTAAAAACTCCCTCATGCCTGTTTTATCAGCCATATGGTACTGCCTAACAGTCCTAATTTTAATCTCTTCCTTCCTTTCACATTTATTTTTAATTACCACAAAAACAGCTTCGTGACCACTAGTACCATCTATTACTTCGGTTTCTCTATAGAGCTCATCTGGTTTTACCAGCACCACATCCAGAATATTCTTCCCTGTAGTTGGTTCCAACACTTTCTGAATCAGGTGCCCTTCCCATATTAACTTATTTGCCATTTGTTGGTCCTGCTTCCTGTCGTTCGCATTTCCTTCCCAACTGGCATTTGGTAAATTGAGAACACCCACTACAATCACGTTCCTTTCCTTATCGTTTCCCACACAGCTGATTACCTTATCAAATAACTCTGAATCAGCATCTGCGCTGCCCTTTCCTCGTTTGTACACTCCAAAGACATCAAGTTGCCTATTATCTTTAGAGATGAGCCTTACCCCTAGAACTTCGTACCGAGCTCGATAGCTCAGTCGCTTAAGTGCGGCCAGTATCCATTATTCGGGAGATAGTAGGTTTGAACCCCACTGTCGCCAGCCCAGAAAATGATTTTCCGTGGTTTCCCATTTCCACACCAGACCTTAATTAAGGCCACGGCCGCTTGCTTCCCACTCCTAACCCTTTCCTGTCCCATCGTCGCCATAAGACCTATCTGTGTCGGTGCGACGTAAATCAACTAGCAAAAGAAAATCGTATTTGTCATTTTTAACTTTTCGTAGCTTACAAATTCTTCTTTCACGAGAATGGATACTCCCCCTCCTACCATTCCTATCCTACGATACACCCTCCAGTTCCGTGAGAAAATGTCTGCATCAATTATATCACTTCTCAGCCATGATTCAACTCCTATTACAATATCTGGTAAGTATATATCTATTAAATTACTTAATTCTATTCTTTGCTTCTACAGTTGAGCACTAACAGTTTTCTGTCATCCCTACTTGATTTACAGTTCCCCGTTCCCTTAACAACGCTCCCTAGGCCACCCTGTTTTCCTGAATGTGCCTCCCTACAACCCTTCTAAACAAATTTCCTAACTTATACGTAC
Organism: Anabrus simplex; assembly: GCF_040414725.1. NCBI lineage: Eukaryota > Metazoa > Arthropoda > Insecta > Orthoptera > Tettigoniidae > Anabrus > Anabrus simplex. The sequence goes on along the minus strand of NC_090269.1, from coordinate 345,817,411 downwards.
CACTGCAGTTTAAGTGAAGGTCATCTGAGCGCAGATCCCTATCTCCTACCCACCCACTAGGATCTAGAAATTCCACTCCCAGTTTCCCACATACCCACTCCATAGTCTAATTTTAATCCTCAATCACTTTCCAGTCAATATCCTTCCTACACAGTATTCCACTGATAACAATCTCCGCTTCCTTAAACTCCACCCGTGCTGGATTTGTCAGATCCCACACATCCTCAACTATGTTAGTACTTATACCTGCTTGTCTTACGTTGTTAGTACCAACGTGAAACACTACCACGTTCTACTTTCCCTCCTCCTTCTCTTCTACTTTCCTCAACATCTGCCTTAACCTAATTCCTGGATAACACTCTACCCTGGTACCCTTTCCTCCACACACTTTCCCGACATGTCTATCGATAGAATCCCCCATGACCAGAGCCTCAACCCTACCCACCTCATTTAATTCCCTCTCCTCCTGGTCAGTCCTATCTTTACTGACAGCTGCAGATGCTAATTCCGCCTCCCTTTTCTCCATCCCATGACCCTGTTCCCCCTGTCTTTTCCTATCCACTACTTCACATTTCTCTTTCCTACCTGTTCCCTTGCTCCTACTTCCGCACTTCTCGGCAACAGTTCCCTGTTCTTCATCTTCCCTCGGTTGTCCTACCTGCAGTGACTCGTACCGATTTCTCACCGACACTTGTCCTGAATTTTGATCCTGAATGGAGCCCTTAGCCTGCAGTCTCCTTCCCCTTAAAACATTAGACCATCTGTCTTCCACAATTCCCCCCTTTCCTTGCCATCCCTCTATTACACGTACTGTATCCTGTATATTGTTTGGAGGCCTACTTTCCTTCCTGTCCTCTGAGAGAATCCTAATTATCTCCCTCTTGATCTCCAACTCCTTCCTCACACTCCTTAACGCCTGGCCACACCCACAGTTCCTACACTCGCACTGCTTGGCCATTCTTTACTAAATAATGAAAAGAAAAGGAAAAATAAGGTAACTTACTCTGTGCAAAATAAAAAGAGGAAAGAAATATTGTCTAGTTTAGTTCACAAAGATCACACGACAGTAAGTTAATTAATATAGGCTACTACTACACTACAATACTTCTTAATTGTACTATTTTTTTATTCCTACAACACGCTAACACGATGAAAATTACTGCAAACAGAAAAGAATAAACAATTCTTAACTGCAGTTAAGTTTACCCTAATTACAACAAAATTTTAGTAAGAGGGTTATTACACATACCACAGAAACGGTACAGTACTATACTACACAAATATTTCACAGTAATAGAATAAACACACTACTTTCTAATAAGATGCTATAATACACTACAATAATTCAAAACTACGTTCGGACTTAGTACAGATACTACAATACTCTACAATAATTTTAAACTACGTTCAGACGTATTCTAATTACAACAGGTTATTACCAAGCAAAAACAGAAACCATTTAAGTTCGAAATTCGCAAAACTACTCAAAATTATAGAATAGGCACTCTAATTTCTAATAGGTTACTATACTACACTACAATAATGTCAAAGCTACATTCAGACGTATCCTAGCTTCTTACTAAGCACAAATAGAAATGAAAATTCCAATTAGGCCTAAATTTAGATATTCGCAAGAACTACCGGTAGGTACTCAGAGATTACCAACAAAGTTAAACACGTATACAGATTAATATTAGTACTACTTTGTCCTACTATGCTGTAATAGAAACCTGCCGTTTGCACAAAAATACACACGAATATAACAGGTAAGGTACTATCTAATATAATGTATCTATACTACAATTCTCAACTGAAATGCGGTTATGTGATCTTTACAGATGGTGGATTGCTATTATTTTCCCTACTCCGCGGGACGGAGAATAAAAGTGTCCTTAAATGCTGAATAATATGAGGTTGTTTACAATAATTTCTCAAAAGTATTTCTGTCTAAACTACGCCAGGGACTTGAATTGCAGTTATTGGAATGTAGGAACTTGATTACTAGCTAATAGCTCATACATAGTGAAATGTCGAGGGTGTGTAATGTAAATTGCGGATACTTTAACTGCCTACTCAGAACTACAAATGATAGGAATACAAGAATCAGCTGATTTTTATTCATATTTTCTTGACACACTACACCATTTGTTCACAACTGTAGCCAACAATGCCAATATTTGAATAAGGAGAGCGACAATAATCAATAACAATTACAACTGTTAACTATTTCGCCAATGAAATAGTGTCTATTCTGCTGAATACTTTCTTTAAACAAAATTTACAACAATATCGTGTTATTAAAAGAAGTAATTACCTTCGTGATAGGTAGGACCGTTGAACTGCTATTTGAAATAGGCCTACCCTGTCAAATGCCTGCACTAATAGATATAACCGCTGCCGAAGTTACGACTCTTTTCAATATCCCATCTTCGTAAGTATTTTATCAACAAACCTATTAATATTTTAATAATACAATTAAAAATAAAGAGATATTTCTTCTTTCACGCAGACCTAAATTACAGGTTGTAATCTAGCGAACTCCTACGGAACTACTCAGTGTGAAAACTGTAAATAAATGCCACTAATCGCAGATTACTACAAACACTAAACACAATTATTTGTGGAGCCAAATGTACCACACACACACACGCACACACACACACACACACACACACAAACAAACAAAATTTGGTTATTAACTACTTTATCACTGAGATAACACAGAGTTCTTGGAACAGTCAACCAGTCGCATCCAACAATGAAGATTATGGAGTTGCATATACTTCGTCTACCACCTTATCTTAAGCTAGAATGTAATATTTCTGACCAGTCTTGATTAATGGAAGCCGTCCAATCCAATCCTTGGACTGCAAACATCTAGATTTCTCGGGATCTCACTCTATATAAGCTGAGGCACTTTCTCCCTCAGTGTATTGCATGGCTGTTGTGATTGTGTGAGCGCCGTTTTACTAGAGAGCGACTTCCCCTCGGGGAACCGCTGGAGGCGGAGTTACGGCCTAAAAGAAGTTCCAACTAGTCTGTTGTGGTGGAATAAACCGTATGTGAAGTGTAGGAAAGATTGTCTAACTTTTCATTTAAAATGTATCAGTTAGGGCTTTATTTACCCATCTGAATATAGGGTTGCCTACCAATTTTTAATTATTATTTCCCTTATGGGAAATCGATTGAATGTCAGAGAGCACGAGAGGTTACCCCTCGCAATTTTCCCCTTTAAATTAAATTGGGTGACTAAGTTTTTGCAACTCTAAAATCGTACTTACGTTTTTCGGCTTTAAATGTTTCTCCTACTTCGTCACCCCATAGTATGTGATTAGCCTCTGCATCATCGGGCCATCAGCTCACTTAAGGTTCTAACCTATTCATTTTCTAGTGCTTGATATCTGCCTCCTTTCTAATTAGGTACCGGTCTATTATAACTATTTTCTTTCCTAAATTTTTTTTCTGTGGCCAAGTAGTATATGCCTTAGGCCTGTGTATATACATTTCTTGAAGTGTAATCTTAGGAAGAAAGCTATATCTGTGATTTGTGACCAAATGTAAATTGAAAAACTGTATCAATAGCCCATTATGGGGCTGATTATGGATTGTGACCTAACTTGTGTTCGGTCTCTTTCTCAAATTTTAAGGCTAGGCGCTATTTTGAGGATGAAGCAACTCGATCTTATGATGGTCATATTCATGTAAGTGGGAGCTCAATCCCTTGATAATTGTACCTGTTAGGAGCTAATAGACTTATGTTCTACCTGCTTCAGAGCGTTTTAGATCTTACGTTGTTTTCTAGAGATGACCAGCTCCAGAATTGTTTCAAAGTTGTAAGGGTTTGTCGAGCAACCTGGCTTGTATAAGTATTGTTAACTTGTGACGAAACCAAGGCCTATTAGAGAAGAAAAAAATAAAACTTTAATTTTGTTAGTTTATCTTAAACCGTACTTTGAATAACGCTTGTCTGCCCATTCACTCCAGGAGCTACTTATTCCTCTGTGAGCCACGGAGATTCGGTAACTATTATTATTATTATTATTATTATTATTATTATTATTATTATTATTATTATCTCCTGGCAGTAAAGGAAATAACGCCTACTATTATAGTTTATTATTGCTTATAGTGAGCGGTGGGACTAGAGCAGTGACTGAGATGGGAGTTTTCCTCTCAACTGTGTGAGGTTTGAATCCAGTAGTGAAATTTTCACGTGAAATTCAGTTGGAATCAGGACGGGCTTTAAATTCCGAACCAAAACCCAAACCGAGCCAGAGTGGGATGTTTTTAGCTATATTATTATTATTATTATTATTATTATTATTATTATTATTATTATTATTATTATTATTATTATCTTCTTTTGCTAGGGGTTTACGTCGTACCGACGCAGATAGGTTTTTCGGCGACGATGGGATAGGAAAGGCCTAGGAGTTGGGAGGAAGCGGCCGTGGCGTTAATTAAGGTACATTTGCCTGGTGTGAAAATCGGAAACCACGGAAAACCTTCTTCAGGGCTGCCGACAGTGGGATTCGAACCCACTATCTTCCGGATGCAAGCTCACAGCCGCGCACCTCTACGCGCACGGCCAACTCGCCCGGTTTAGTATTTTCTAAACTCGTTGACGTGCCAGAAAGTGTGTCATGTGCCATTGGTACTTCTTTAAGCTGTTCATGGCTGAACACTAAAGGCTTTACCCATGAGCCAACTGTGAATGTTCTGTGTCAGTGATTGTTGATGATCCCACAGTCAGATCTCGTCACAAATGAATGTGTACTCTGTTGTGCTGAGAAACCATACAAAGCCTTAACCCTCGCAAAACTGTGATAAAGGTTCAAAGATACGGAAACTCTGACACGGGAAGCGCAAGTTAGAAATTGCTACTCCATAACGTATTGAGAACGAACAGGAAAAAGGTGAAGACTATATACTTTTTATATGCATATGCCGTAAGAAGAAATCGGCAGTGAAATGTAATTATATTGCTAAGTAGTTATTTTAAAACTATCTTAACCACTGATAAAATATTTCAAAGTTTAAAATTTGTATAACCATTATTGGGGCGACACTTCAAATGGTGCATGATCATGTTAAACAAAGAACTGCTCGGCATAATGAAGTTAGTGGCTGTGCTCCGACTTCTTCAACCAATTCCCCCGTACGGTAGCCACGAAAACTAATTACCGCTCTTATAACATATTAATGAGACAAGCTTTCTGTAACAATATGAAAGAAAGACCTAGCTAGCTGAAGGTGTTTGCATGTTCTAAATTGAAGCAACTCTGTACATTCTGTAATTATTTTGAAACCTATGAATGTAGCTGAGCGTCTTCTTTCGTAGATTATCTCTGGTAATATGACAAGAGCTCCAGATTTTATTTGAAGAGAATCTGTTCGAGCTATATTTATATTGACTATTTTGTGAATAGCAACAGGATCATACGAATTATCTTCTTCTTATTATTCACGTCCTCCTCCTCCTTCTCTTCCTCAGCTTTTCCCTATTTTTAAATAATTATCACTGTTCCTAAATATCCTCTTCCATTTCTTCCTCTCAAATGCGTCGTCCACGTTCAGTTCCCTCTTCTTGATGCCCTCTACCACACAGTTCTTCCACCTATTATTCGATCTTTTTGTTTGCTCGCATTCCCACCACCTACAGTCTACTAACACTCCTTCCCACATAGTCAACGTCTCATCTCATAATATGTTGAAACCATAGCAGCAATCTTGTATCTTTTTGCATACTTCCACAAATCCACACAACTCTTGCATCCTATTTAGGTGTGTCATCACCAACACCCAGCTCAACATCGTCATTTCCACCACATTTAGCTTTTTCTTGTGGTCTTCCTTCCATGACCATGTTTCCCTACCGTATATCATAGCTGGTCTCAGAACCGATTTGAATAAGATTCCCTTCATCTTTACCTAATCCTCCGGTCACCTAGCACCCCGCTAACTTCTTCCAATTTGTCCGACGAGCATGAATCATGTGACTGGTTTCTCTGTCCAACACTCTATTCTTCATGATGTAGGCCCTACGAGGCAAAGTATTTAAACTCTCTGGTTCGTGTTAATCTATCCCCTGGTATCCCTATATAAGTAATGGTGATGAGAGAGAATAAATATTTAAAAAATAAATAAAGATGTATTTGATTTTTTCATGACTTGTCTTGCCTACTTTCAGCATGGAGCCGCACTGTTTTCCGAAAAAATATCTTGGGCCTGCCGAAATATCGGCTGTTGGCTTTATCAGAGTGGCAGACTGATTGTACGCTATGTGGTCAAATGTACTTCTGAAGACATCTGACGTTTAGATCAAAGAATATATCATCGTTGCGCCTGTGAAAACCTTTATGCGGAAAATTTCAGCTTAGATCTGTGCTCGGCAAGCTTCTGTCATTTAAGGTTCAATGCTGTTCGAATATTGTCAAAGAATGCTCACATTAGATTCATGCTCTACGGGTCAGTATTTTTCCCTAAATGTTATCACACAGCGATTTTCGCTGGCGCAACGACGACATAAAGATGGTTCCAGTGCACTTTTACCCACGACCACGTAGTTATTGCGTCAAAATACATGTAGATCTAGGCTCCAATACATTGGACTGTTAATCAGTCCAGCCACAAATTATATAGACATTCACCGCCCCCTTCAGCTATTTTATAGAAAAACAAGTGCACGCCTATTCGATAAAATGAAAAGAAAAAAATAAATCGAGAAAATTATGACAATAGGCAGCTTTGATTAGTTGGAGCTCCTGATACCATTATACCGGATTGGTCACCGAATCATGAGTTAAGTAGTCAATTAAATGGTCTTGGTTCGGACATTGGTCAGCGTAAATGCGATTTCTGAAATAGAATATCATACCTCAGTGGTTCATTTTTCACGTATAAGTGTCGAGACTTATTACTTAAAATTTACAGTCTTGTAGAATCTCAAGGTTGTTTGATTGCTCTTTTAATACGGATGACACGTGAATCTTCAGTAGGGATCGCCTAGTGCAGGTGGTAGAGTTGTGTTGGTTCACTCAGACGACCGTCACAAAGCTGACGTATTCAGACACTAGTTTTCTCTTCTGGCCAGTGAGTTTCACTCTGCCTTCTCAAACATCAGTACCTGATTGATTTCTGGAAGCATTAATCTATCCTCTGTCCATCCCCGTGGTGTAGGGGTCAACGCATCGGCCTGTCGCCCAACGGCTCCGGGTTCGATTGCCGGCCGGGTCAGAGGTTTTAATTGTAAATCATTAATATCCCTGGCCAGGGGACTGTTTCATCCTTAATGTTCCTTTCCTCACATTCAACACTTTACACTTCCGCCATTCCCAAATACACGCAGGTTCACAACATATGGTGCAAAGTAGGGCCAAAAGGCCTTCTTAGGTCAACGCCGCGAATAAATAGCACAAAAAAGAAAAAAAGCTATCCTCTCTACGCGCAAACGTTTCTTGCATTACACTGTACATGTTAGAGGAACAGATTTACAGTAAAAGTTTATGTATAGACATTTTAAAACTATCAAAGGCGTTGTCTTAGATGTTTGGGATCCGCTACGGTCATGTAGGCTTATTCTTTTTAACGATAAAATGCAAGATATAACTTAAATATACAAATGAAGCGAAATCTACATTCCAAGTTGGTTCCATGTTTGAATGGTCAGCGTAGTGACTTGCGGTTCGAAAGTTCTGTGGTTCAATTGTCGAACGGGTCGGGGAATCCAGACAAGTACCGTAAATTACGCTGGATTTGGACTGATTTCGTATGTTGCCTCAATTCACAATTCTTCTTTTACACACAATACATGAAACTAAAACACGTAACGTAACTCTGATCATGTTCGCGACTGCATCAAGATGTGAGAGAAAAATGTGAAATAATAAAAATTTGCGCTCATAATTGTTTCAAACGCCACCATGGCTCTGAGCTTAAAACAATAATGGTCCACGAAGTAAATAGGATCTTTCACTTCAGCAAAGGCATGCTGCTTATCTATGTCGTGAAACCTTGCCATATATTACCAAGCAATTTTATCCATGATCACGTAGTTCATTCTATTTACAGGTAACGCCTACAGTATACGTCGAAATATAGGTAGCACTAGGCTCTGATAGCCCTGAACTGTTAATTAGGAATTCACCGTGTCCAGCCACAAATTATGTAGATCTCCACCACCCCCGTTCAACTACTCATGACGTACCCCGCTAGGGCTGTGACTGTTCAATCAGGAGAGAGAGATTTACCGCGCTTAAGTTTCTACGTAGTCGTCTTGCAAAGCCACACTCGCAATCAAATTTTCTTTTGCAATTTTCTTAATGTCGCACCGACACTATAGGTCTTATGGTGACGATGGTACAGGAAAGGCCTAGGAAGGGGAAGGAAGCGGCCTTGGCTTTAATTACGGTACAGCCCCAGCATTTGTCTGGTGTAAAAATGGGAAACCACGGAAAACCAATTTGAGGGCTGCCGACAGTGGGGTTCAAACCCATTATCTCCAGGATGCAAGCTCACAGCTGCGCGCCTCTAACCGCAAGGACAACTCGCCCGCTAATCAAACTTTTGAGCCCGTAGCTACCACCGTCTTCTTCTTTGTCTTCTTCATCTTCCGCTTTTCCCACATCTGTGGGATTCGGGTGCGAACTATGTCACACATGTGGATTTGGCCCTGTTTTATGGTCGGATGCCCTTCCTGACAACAACCCTATGTGGAGGGATGTAGTCACTATTGCATGTTTCTGTGGTGGATGGTAGTGTGATGTGATGTGTTGTGTGTTATGTGAATATGAAGAGGATAGTTTTGGGACAATCGTAAACACGCAGTCACCGGTCAGAAAAAATATTCAGGCGCGATTGAAACCCCGATCCGGCCGGGAATTGAATCCGGGACACTATGAACCGAATGCCTCAACTATGACCATTCAGCCAAGGAGTAATCCGTAGCTACCATATCTGCAGTAATGTAAGATGATTTTTAATATCTGAAAGCAGTACGAAATAGTCACCTCAAATTGTTGGTATTAGATGTTGAATAACGGGCATGGGCTTACTATCAAAAAATGTGTGAATCGTCTTGGCTGAGATTTTGACGCAGATGTGACTAATAAACTTTCCAATGTTACCACCAGCTATGAAAATAGCTGTAAATATCCCAATCCTGTATAAAATAAATTACGTACAAGATCCAACATAGAGACATACCAGCTTCTAATATAACGAATTCACTAGCGATGTAATTAACACAGAGCAGGGGTGTGATGTGTATGTTATGACAGGACTAATCTGTGACAGATTCGCGTCTATATTGCTTGTGTGTCCCTGCCATTTATTCCAGGGTTACAGTATACGGACGATATTTTTAACATCTAGAAACCGTGTGGATACAATTTACGACATAGTTAGCCACCTCTAATTGATGGCATCCGACGTTGAATTACGGGTATAGGCTTACAATCAAACAAATTGGAATGATCAATTATGGATGCTCCATTTCAAAGACACACGAACAACTCCTTTGCATTGTAAATGCAGATGGGGAATTTCCTGTATAGATAACGAGAATATATTATTTAAGGAAATAAATTGTATAATCTTACTTCTTCTTCTTACTATATATATAAAAATGGATGTATGTGTGTATGTGTGTAAATGACACATCTCCTCCTAAACCACTCTAGCAATTTCAACCAAACTTAGTACACTTAAGATTTACTACCCGGAGACGAGCACTGTGGGGGTAAGCCACCCATAGCTCCCTTAGGAGTGGAGGATCAGGGGGGGCAAGGTATAAAAAAAAATTGAAAAAGGTGTCGAATCCAAAGTTTTCGGGGTCACTGAGATAAATAGTGACAATCCGGATTTTTTTAAAGTCCATGTTCAGCCCCCTCTGGGGTGGGGGCGAAGGGGGAGTGATATATAAAATTAAACGAAAATAGTGTCGAATACATAGTTTTCGGGGTCGCCGAGGTGAATTGTACACTCCGGATTTTTTATATCACGAGACAAACCACGTGGGGGTAAGACAGCCCAGGAACCCTTATGGATGGGGGGCGAGGGAGTCAGATATACAAATTAACGAAAATAGTGTCGAATCCATACTTTTCGGGGTCGCTGAGATGAATAGTGACACTCCGGATTTTTTAAAGTCCGTGTTCAGACCCCTTTGGGGTGGGGGCGGAGGGGGGAGGGATATATAAAATTAAACGAAAATAGTGTCGAATACATAGTTTTCGGGGTCGCCGAGGTGAATTGTACACTCCGGATTTTTTGTATCACGAGACAAACCACGAGGAGGTAAGACAGCCCAGCAACCCTTAGGGCCAAGGGGGCGAGGGGGTGAGATATTAAAATCATCGAAAGTAGTGTCGAATTCATACTTTTCGGGCTCGCTGAAATAAATAGTGATACTCCGGAATTTTTTAAATTCCAAGTTCAGCCCCCTTCGGGGGGGGGGGCGATGGGGGTAATATATATAAAAAATAGTAGAAAACAGTGTCGAGTCTATAGTTTTCTGGGTAGCTGCGATGAATAGTGACACAACAGCTTTTTAGTATCAGGAGACAAACCATGTGGGGGTAATACACCCCAGGAACCCTTAGGGTCAGGCGGGGCGAGGAGGCTGATATATAAAATTCATCGAAAGTAGTGTCGAATCCATACTTTTCGGGGTCGCTGAGATGAATAGTGACACTCCGGAATTTTTCAAAGTCTCAGATCAGCCCCCTTCTTGGGGGGGGGGGTGATGGGAGAGTGATACATAAAAATAATCTAAAATAATTTTGAATCCATAATTGTCGGCGTCGCTGAGATGAATATTGAGAAACCGGATATTTTATAAGTCCAAGTTCATCCCCCTTTGGGGTGGAGGGCGAGGGGGGAGTGATATATAAAATTAATCGAATATAGTTTCGAATACATAGTTTTAGGAATTGCCGAGGTGAATTGTACACTTTTAGTATGAGGAGACAAACCACTTGGGGGTAGGACACCCCAGGAACGCTTAAGGGCGGGGGTCCAGGGGATATACAGTAAAAATAATCGAAAGTAGTGTCGAATGCATACTTTCCGGAGTCGCTGAGACGAATAGCGGCACTCCGAAAATTTTTAAAGTCCGAGTTCAGCCCCCTTCGTGGTGGGGGCGATGAGAGAGTGATATATATACGAATAATCGAAAATATTGTCGAATCCATAGTTGTCGGGGCCGCTGAGATGAATAGTGAGACTCCGGATATTTTATAAGTCCAAGTTCATCCCCATAGTTTTGTATCAATCAATCTAATCTATCTATCTATCTATCTATCTATCTATCTATCTATCTGTCTATCAAAATTTGCATTTAGGGCAATCGCCTAGGTGGCAGGTTCCCTACCTGTTGCTTTCTAGGCCGTTTCTTAAATGAATTCAAAGAAATAGGAAATTTATTGAACATGTCCCTTGGTAAGTTATTCCAAACCCTAGCTCCCCTTCCTATAAACGAATATTTGCCCCAGTTTGATATCTTGAATTCCAACGTTGTCTTCACATTTTGATCTTTCCTACTTTTGAAGACGCCACTCAAATTTATTCGTCTACTAATGTCATTTCACGCCATCTCTCCACTGACAGATCCGAACATACCTCTTAGTCCAGCAGCTCGTCTTCTTTCTTCAAAGTCTTCCCAGGCCAAACTTTTCAACATTTTTGTAACGGTACTCTTTTGTCGGAAATCACCCAGAACAAATCGAGCTGCTTTTCTTTGGATTTTTTCCGAGTTCCTGAATCAAGTAATCCTGGTGAGGGTCCGATACACTGGAACCATACTCTATTTGGTATAGCACCACATGAGGAAGAAGAAATAGGAAGTAAAGGATCCGCCGAAGTGTCTGTTCCATAAGGAGAAGTGATCATTCAGCGACCAAATTAGTACTGTAAGTCAATCCAGGGAGGACGTTTATCACTTGAGTATAATCGATAGATGAACGGTATATGAACGGACATTTGGGATATACACCTTAGTGCTAAGAAGCTCCAGATACCTCCAAATAGACGAAGTGTACCGAAACAGACAGATATATGACGAGACAAGTCCTACGTAAGATTTATTTCTTTATATCAAGTCATAATAAATAAGGATTTGCACTATACTTTAAATTTGTGCTCTGCGATGTACACTAATTCACTACGACACGAAAACTCAACTCGAATGTTATTTACACATGAGGATTGAATGTCAAGACAATTTTGGGGATTACGACGATAGTCGAGCTGTTTTTCATTTTAATTTTCGACATCGACGTGATTTGTACAACTTAGAACATCTTGATACCTTGTGCAATATTTGAAACAGACAATTTTTAATTAATACTGAATATTTCAAAGTTGTAAAGAGATATTTCTTATGAATAGCAAAATTTATTGTTGTAGGTTGAGACCCTTTTAAACGTCTGAACGTCTGAAAGTAGAATATATTTATACAATACCTTCAAGGTAAGTAAAACTTTAGTTGAAAAATACATAGCAACATATGCACGGTAAGAATATTTTCATAACAGAGCAAAGTGGCTGTGCGGTTTGGATCACGTAGCTATCAGCTTGCTTTCGAGAGATAGTGGGTTCAAATCCCACTGGTGGCAGTCCTAAGGATGGTTTTCCGTGGTTTCCCATTTTAACACCAGGCAAATGCTCGAATTAAGGCCACGGTCGCTTCCTTCCCAGTCCTATTACTTTCCTATCCCATTGTCACCGTAAGACCTATCTGTGTTGGTGAGAATTAAAAGCAAATTGTTTATATATAGACATGTAATAGCCTTGTTTAGAATTTGTTTAGAAATTACGGATACTGAAGGCAACGTAAACTAGTTTAATGTATTTCAAATATTTAATTACAACGAAATGGTTACTGATATAAGTGTCTGTGAAACGGGAAAAACGCCTCTTTGTATTTCAAAAATAGAATACTATTTTGGTCTGAAAATTTTGGTCTTTGTAAAGGTTATTAGTACAAAATAGTAAGTTGACAAATGCTCCAGAATTTTTCTATAGAGAACATATATCTTTAATTTTATTTGTTTTCACTAACGAATAACCACGAAGTTAAATAAGTAATAATAATGAAGATGAGGAAAGTAATGGCACACTACCTCACTCCTCATCTTGCCTAGTACGCCTCTTTTTGGTACTGCCATTGGTTTTTGTGGTTTCCCTATAACTGCATAACCTTTGGTGATGCTATTTGAGGATCCAGCCAGCCTCTGGTCTGATGACGTAACAGACAGACAATGATGAAGAGTTCATAAATTTTAAAAAAATATCATATATAAAGTTTTCAGAAAGTCGTGCTTTAACGTACATCTGTAAATAGTAGAACAAGTTCCATTGTCCCTCGTTAATTCAAGATTTTTTATTTATTTATTTATTTATTTATTTATTTATTTATTTATTTATTCTTCTTCATTTCGAATCACTCATCTTTGGGGTACGTGAGATCAATCACTCCTTAGATGCTTGTGTTCTTTTCTTCTCCCAATATTTAATGTCTACCTTCGTACCGGAGTGTATCCAGCCAGACAGAAAATTACGAAGGTAAGTGCAGTTTACAGTTCTGGAGGCCGGTCATTTTAAAGTAATTGTAGGCCTGTTCCAATCACCGCTGCTAATGTGAAGGTATTTGAGCAAATCTTATGCGAATATATCTTTAAGGGCATTAAATGTTTTCTAAATATCTCGCAAAATGGCTCTATTCCCAGACGATCTACCGTAACGAATTTAATTGGCGATGGAATTCAGGTGGGTGTAACCGATACTGATTATAGTATGGCGTTTGGCACTGTACCTCACGGCATATTATGACGTAATTTAGCCTCCTGCGAATTTTATAAAGTCAAGTTGAAATTGTTCGTACCATACCTTCCAAAAGTCTGCAATATGTTTCCTACATGGGATATGACACTTGCAACATACTACATTCAAACTGGTGAACCACAAGTTTCAAACATTGGTCCTTTGTTATTTTTGTTGCTTATCAATGGACTTAGATCGTGCATAAATCATTGTAATATAATTTTTCCGAAAATGTCATTTCTAAATTAATTCCATCAGTGCAAGATTTTATGATATTAGAGGAATATCCTGATAGTATATTACAATAGAGTAAATCGTATACACTTCAATATTAAGAAATTCCCCTCTACTATATTTACTGGAAAGCAGCCTGAAGTCAACTTTGAATATCAAATTTCAAACTCACGTCTCCGTGTAGTGAATTCTATCAAGGATTTACGAGTAACTTTTGATTGAAAGTTAACTTTCGCTCTTCATATGAATGATATGGCTGGTGATGCATTCAAAATGTTAGGTTTTGTGAGGTGATGTCCCCAGAACTATCTCAAACAGCATTATGATACTGTTCAACTCATTTCTAAGAAGCAGACAGGACTATTTTGACAGTCGAAGTACAATGTAGCTATTGGAATAGTGCAGAATTACGTTTCTGAGATTTCTTCATTAAAAAATTCACAGGAATTTGCCTAAGGTATAACAACTATTTAAGTATGTTGACATCATTTCGTTGCAAGAGTCTAGCCAGCAGAAGAAAAGAGACAGCTCTCTTGATTAGCTATAAATGTTTCAGTAACCTTGTTCTTACCCCAGTTTATTCCAGAATGTAAATTACAAGTTCCTCTCTATTACCTGCTTCCTAAATTCACATTATTCCACTTAAAACGATGTAAAACTGAACATAAAAAGTATTCAAGTTTGCTAAATTACTTAAAAATGCACTATGGCTCTTGGGTTATGTGAAAAGAATTAAAATGCACATCCTGTTTCCAGTAATTCGACTCAGTCAGGAATGGAATTAATGAAGCCCAATCTAGCGGCGAGGATAGGAATTGTGCCGGCTGCCGCTAGGGAAATGATTAATGAATGGCATAAGGAATGAAAAGATATCGGAGAGTGTTGCTGGAATGAAAGATGACAGGGAAAACCAGAGTACCCGGAGAAAAATCTGTCGCGCCTCCGCTTTGTCCAGCACAAATCTCACATGGAGTGACAGAGATTTGAACCAGGGAACCCAGCGGTGAGAGGCCAGCGCGCTGCCGCCTGAGCCACGGAGGCTAATTCTTGGGTTATGTGTGGCATTGAAAACATTCTTGTATATCAATTACATTAAATCCTCATGCAAGTTTGGAAATTAAATTATAGATACACAGTATGTTCGATGAGGCTGTTTTTTATTGTAGGTTTCATCAATAATACCGGGAGATTGGCCGTGCGGTTAGGGGTGCGCTGCTGTGAGCTTGTGGGTTCGAACCTCACTGTCGGCAGCCCTGAAAATGGTTTTCCGTGCTTTGCCATTTTCACACCCGGCAAATGCTGGGACTGTAACTCAATTAAGGCCACGACCGCTTCCTTTCTGCTCCTAGCCCTTTCCTACCCCATCGTCATCATAATCAATCAATCAATCAATCAATCAATCAATCAATCAATACTGATCTGCACGAAGGTGCGGTGTGAGGTAAAGCGCGTTGTAAAAATAATAATAATAACCTGGCTTTTGTATATCCTAATGTCCAAACAAGACCAGCACTATACCGTCGGAGATATTCATCCCGTTATATAATACTGTTAAATTTTAAATCGATCATACATTGAAGATGTTCTCATAAAATAACGGCGAAAAAGTTATGCATAGGCTAGTGTGCATTTATTTACAAGACCGGTCCTATGAGGAACGTGTTCAATACAACGGGCTCTAACTTAACAATCTTAACTTCAAGAAATTAACCAGAATACTCTGTTTGCCTGTTATTTAGTTTAGCCTTAAGTAAGTCTGTCCGAGAAACTGGATATGTTTGCTGAGGTCAACATCCACTCTTGGGTGTATACAGACACCAAGGATGCTGTACTTCTTTTAACAACGGTCCGTTGTTTGGTGCTGATTAATGCGGACGTCCTGGTCCTTGGAAGTTGGTTATTTCAAGAACTGGCAACTGGAACATGTGTTGACCACTAAGTGAAATCTTCCGGCACGTATATGCTCCTATGTTTAGAGAATCTCCATTCCCTACCTCTTATGCATGATATTATTTCTTGAAACTGAATGCATATACAGGAAGTAAAATGTGAAAGCAGACAGACCATTATATTAATTTAATAATCGTGGTTTAAAACCTCGCCTTTCAGAGCTAATCTGTTAACATTAACAAATTGAATAATTCCACTCATTGAATACAGTGTATAATATAAACAAAATACTGAAACGTAAGGGCTCAAGTAGAAACAATAACACGAGATGAAATGCAATAGAAGGTGCAGAATAAACAAAATAACGCAACAACATACAGAACGCAAGAGCATATTTAAATATACGGCCATTTAACTGGCGTTTACCTCCAGTACAGTAAAATGTTTACAGTTCGTAAACGGGTGCTATTTATGATACATCATGGTTCTTAATTTGTCCGGCTCGTTGGTCGAGTACTGGCCTTCGGTTCAGAGGGCCCCGGGTTCGATTCCCGGCAGGGTCGGGGATTTTAATCACTTCTGATTAATTCTTCTGACTCGGGGACTGGGTGTATGTGTCAGTCCTAACACTCTCCTCATCATATCCAGACAACATACCACACTACCTGCCACCACAGAAACACGCAGTAGCGATTACATCCCTCTATATAGGGTTGACGTCAGGAAGGGCATCCGGCCATGAAACAGCGCCAAATCCACGTGAGTGACGCAGTTCCCACCCGCGACCCCTAGGGAAGGGGAAAAGCGGTAGTGAAATAAGAAGAAGAATTATGGTTCTTAATTTGATGACATTTTTGACCAAAAATCGAATTTTCAATTGTAACCTTAAACATCCTCCAATTCTCTTTGTTTCAAATCCTTTTATGAGTTGTTCCGTAATGACGATTTTAGAGGTGCATCCGGGAGATCGTGGGTTCGAGCCCCACAATCGGCAGTCCTGAAGATGGTTTTCCGTGGTTTCCCATTTTCACACCAGGCAAATACTGGGGCTGTACTTTAAATAAGGCCACGGCCGCTTCCTTCCAACTCCTAGGCCCTTCCTGTCCCATCGTCGCCATAAGACCTATCTGTGTCGGTGCGACGTAAAGCAACTAGCAACAACAACAACAACAACAACAACAACAATTTTAAAGGTCCAAATACCATATTTAAAGGGTAACGGGTCGGCGTATATAGAGCAAGTCCACAGCCTTTTCCCTCACGCTCTCAGACAAAATTACCTTCAAAGTTCTTTCGGACCACCATTTCAATAATACAGCTGGAGTATATTTACTTTTCAGGAGGCCTACGCTGTGCGCAAAAGGAGAAAAATATCTGAGGGAGTAATTTACTGTCCAGGGCAGTTTCGAAGCAAATGTGTTTCTTAAAACATTTTCGCTGTTATCTGTCTTCAAACATTTTCAGCTCTTTGCCATGCGTAAAATGCTTCTTGCGACAGAGTTCCTATAGGATTCACGTGAAATTCTTCAGGGAATGTTTGAAAATTACAGGAATTAAAAATTGTTCTGTATGTTAATATCAGTTGAATATTATCTTCATATTTTTATTTTTGCCTATTGAATGAATAATAAATTTTTTTAAAATATCTCCAGTAGTTTATACCTACTGCAAAACCCGGAGTTTGTTCTTAAAAATAAGAATTGTTTTGTGAATTCTGAAAATAATAGCCAAGAAAAATGAAAATTGCGCCGCAAGGACCATTTTCCATGCAACATATAAAAATAAATTGTCAATAACTGTGCAACCAGTTAACTAATCAACTCCAAATGCTGTGTCGTGCTACGTCTCATTAATGTGTGCTTGTGTTTAAGTTTGATTTTGGTAAGTGGTAAATTGTAGGCTAAAATTCCAGTCATGACTCTCCTTATCTGGTGTAACGCACACAATTCTACAAAATATAACAATTAGACACGGCCAAACTATCAGGGCATATTCCTTACACGTAGAAGAAGAAAATATGTCTGATTAAAATTAGTCCCGAAACATGCTTGAACTCATTTTCTGCAACTCTACATAGTACATTGATAATAGGAAACGCACAGGAATAGAAGATACAACATGAAAATGATATTTCATAAAAACATTGAAAATGCCCCTCCGTCAGTACTGATACACGTATCAATCCGACACATCACCGCTTCCGGGATTTTTGTTCTTTTTTTGCTAGTTGCTTTACGTCGCACCGACACAGACAGGTGTTATGGCGACGATGTGACGGGGAAGGGCTAGGAGTGGGAAAGAAGCGGCCGTGGCCTTAATTAAGGTACAGCCCCAGCATTTGCCTGGTGTGAAAATGGAAAACCACGGAAAACAGTCTTCAGGGCTGCCGACAGTTGGATTCGAACCTACTATCTCCCGAATACTGGATACTGGCCGCACATAAGCGACTGCAGCTATCGAGCTCGGTCTTCCGGGATTTAATACGTGTATCAATAGTAACTGCTTTGAACATTTCATGTAGGCCTAAGGAAGAGTTTCATGTGGTATGCTTGTACGGACTGCTCCTCTGTGTTCCTCAAGATAAATGTACTGTGTAGAGTTGTAGACGATGAGTTCTAACATGGGTATACACCGTTTCTGGACACATAACGTAATTACTTCTTGTACGTAGAGGAATATGTCCTGCAAGTTTGGGTGTACCTTATTGTTACACTCTGTATACAATTCACGATCATGGACACAGATTATAGAAATGCATCGTATTGTATCGTAGTCCGTTTACCCTCCTTTTCCCTCGGACTCAGCGAGGGATCCCACCTCTACCGCCTCAAGGGCACGGTCCTGGAGCTTCAGACTTTCGGTCGGGGGATACAACTGGGCAGGTGGACCAGTATCTCGCCCAGGCGGCCTCGCCTGCTATGCTGAACAGGGGCCTTGTGAGGGGATGGGAAGACTGGAAGGGATAGACAAGGAAGAGGGAAGGAAGCGGTCATGGCCTTAAGTCAGGTACCATCCCAGTATTTGCCTGGAGGAGAAGCGGGAAACGACGGAAAACCACTTCCAGGATGGCTGAGGAGCGAATCGAAGCCCCCTCTACTCAGTTGACCTCCCGAGGCTGAGTCGACCCCGTTCCAGCCCTCGTACCACTTTTCAAATTTCGTGGCAGAGCCGGGAATCGAACCCGGACCTCCGGGGGTGGCAGCTAATCACACTAACCACTACACCACAGAGGCGGACATAGAAATGCGTACTAGTTTGAATTTGCCATAGTTTCAATTTTAGGCCATTTTTAGCGATTCTTCTTCTTGTTTTGTTGAGGCTCCTTGGACGACGTGGTTCCTAACTCTGGTGAGCTTTCTTCTTGGCTCTGTATTCCTTGATCAAAAATCCTTTCTATCGTTTCCTGAGTCCACACCCACTCCTTATCTCTAACTTTTTTTTTTTTACAATTCTGCTTTACGTCTTACCGGCACAGATAATCTTATGGTGACGATGGGATAGGAAAGGCCTAGATGTGCGAAGGAAGCGGCCGTAACCATAATTAAGGTACAGCCCCAGAATTTGCCTTGTGTGGAAATGGAAAACCACAGAAAACCACTTCGAGGCCTGCCGACAGTAGGGTTGGAACCCACTATATCCCTGATACAAGCTCGCAGCTGCACGCCCGTAACTGCACGGCTGACTCGCCCAGCACTCGTCAGCATTCCGTCAAGTGGCCACGGCTCTGCCGTGGGTCTACGCCTCTGTATTAGGGAGACGGGACTGGGCTGGACCTCATGGCTGGCCCCAACCTTTGGCTGTCCTGAGAATGGTTTCCCGTGGTTTTCCATTCTGCTGCACTAAGGCGAATGTCGCCAGTTCCTCGTATAGGCCACGGGCGCCAGCCCCCTCACCTTCTGCGAGCATCTCCTCCACCGTAACAAATCTCCCGGCCTGGGAGACGGCGTCATCGTCTAAGAGGCCCGCCTCCCCTTTCAGGGAAGGAATGAAAACATTTTGGTAGTAGCATCAGCATTCTAAATGAGTCCCTGTTGAATATATCTCTGAGTTCAATTTTAACAAATTCTACGTCTTTTCGAACCAGTTTCTTACGTTTAACTTTTGTCCCCTTCCCTCTAGAAATGGCGTTGATGATTCTTATGCCTGGTTTCACCAATCTTCATCAAAATGTCTTGATGAACATCAAATATGGCGATCGATCAAGGCCTGACGATTCGTTAAAATGAGAAGCGTTTAACCAACGCAGATTGGCTTTATTTGAGCTTTCGTCAAATATGACGATTCATCAGAATGAATATTTAGGTTTCCATGACAAATTAATGTATGTTAGCCTTTCTGATTCGCTCGTAAAACAAAAGAGGATTAGGAAGCAATATAGGCCTAATTGAGTTCCCGCGAGTTATGTATTGTTTCTCTATTCAATTAACTCGTATCTGAAAGTTAGTTATTTAATATTGTTTTGATAACTACTAAGAAGAAATGGACAACAAAGAAACATTTAAAGAAGGGGAGAGAATTTCTCCAGAGAAGAGAAGCCATTAATGGTAAGAAGATGTAATAGAAAATAAGCGAACTGATGGTGTGACTGTAAAAGAGAAGGAAAGAGACAATTAACAGACATGTTTAATGCTAGAGATTTTGTTATAAAAGACCTACGAAGCAGCTGAAGTCATTTTATGACAATTTTAAGCGCAGGTAGAAACAACAGAAGGTCGAGGATAAGATCAACATGCATAAAACGGGAGGTGGAGCAGCTGAAACCTCATCATTAGGTGAAACCTCTTCCCATTTATTATCTATTATCTGTGAGCAAGTGGAGCCCATTCCTAATGAGTTTGACTGCAACGCTTTCTATATAGATCAAATAGATAACACCGGTCGCGAACGGTGCTGTGGAGATGAAACAAGTGCGACACATAACCTCTCTGCTATGTTGGAGATCACACCTCATGAAGAATCAGTGACGTCAGCTGGTTCTCCGATTCCTGTTTCTACCGAGCAAGTACTGATATCGCAGCTGACACCAGTGTCAACTACTTTAAGGAATCCGTGGTGTGCAAGGAATAGGCCTAATTTAAATAAAGTGAAAAAGACCGAAGCTGCCAGAGCCCGTGAGAAACTTTCCGAACTGTCTGAAGAAAGACGAAAACTATGTAACCTAGAGTTGAAGATCTTAAAAGAAAAACATGATTTAGAATTGCGCCTTCTTGAAATGCAGAAAGAAAATTAACACACGAAACAAGAAAATGAAAAACATCTGTATTGCAAGCAAAACTTGCCAAGTATTTGAACAAGTAATTATTTATTAATAATGTAGTATCGTTAGTATTAAACTATACTTTTTATTTTTCTCTCGTCCGATACAAGAGGTCGTTCTAAGTGCTAGAGAATAATACTTCTGCATCTTTGCATTATGTGACAAAATACTTATCACTGAAAGTGAACTAACACAAATTAGATTGATATAGACATAATTTAAATTGCCAGTAAATTGAAAGCAAATGAGTTAAACTGTAATAAAAATAACTTCATATCATTGTGTAAGAACATTTCATTAAAATGCTTGCGAATTTGTTTGTTTAACTGGACAACTTTCTTAGAGGAAGTGAGTTTTGACAATCCTTTCACGAACAGCAGCAGGCGCACCATCACGAGGAACATCTACGACGGGGACAGGTACCGCATCAAATATGAGATAATTTCTTTCTCTTGCAAATACTCACGAAGCTCTTGATCCTCAGGGGATCCTCCTCTCTAGTTTGTATTGCAATATTGTAAAGAACAGCAGTGGCTACTATGATGGTTAATTGAGTTATTACTTTTGTTCTTAATCCTAATGATAGCACAGGAAACCTCCTTTTCCACACCCCACACTGTCTCTCCACAGTGTTTCTTGTCTCCACATGAGCTTTGTTGCAGTTTTCTTGACCTTCAGTCCTTGTATTCAAAAAGAGAGTTAGAATACAGGGGGCTAAACGGTAACCATTATCACCCAATAAATGCCCTTCTGGTATTCTTCCTATTTCGAACATCATTCTGATTTCTGAGTTATCAAAAATGAAGCTGTCATGTACCGAGCCGGGCCATCGTGCTACTACATTTCTAATCAGTAGATTCGCGTCTGAAATTCTATGAACGTAAGTGGAAAAATATTGTTTTCCGTTGCGAAACATTTCCGCATTATGACCACCAGGAGACTGTATTGGTACATGAGTACAAACAATTGCCCCTATTACACCCGGAAAATTACATATCCCGTAAAATTCCTGGATAACAGCACGTACTTCATCTGCGCTAGGAAAACAAACATAATGATGTCTTAAATACGCGATTACTTCAGACACATTCTTGATATGTCTACTTATTGTAGCCTTAAAAACTCCATTTGTATCTCAAATTACTATTTGAAAAGAACCAGTAGCATAAAAACGTTGTGCCAGAAGCAATTGCTGGATAGGAGTGAGTGGTCTATTCCTATTAGTGGGATATTCAAGCCTTGCTTCAGTTTATTCTAATAATTTCAAAGTCACTTGTTTAGAAAGCCTGCACCTCATAATAAATTTCGAATCGGCCATCGTGTGGAAATGGTCATTTCGTTCCATAATTACTCTTTCAGGTCTAAGATTCTCCAACAGTTTTATATTATAATCTCAGCGTCGAAATTCTCTCCAATTTTGCACTACGAGCTTTAACATGTAAATGAGCACAATAATAATTGAGAAGAAAACCGGTTTTTCCCTTAGTGCTCTCACGTTCCCAAATAAAATTAAGAAAAAAAATAGAACGATAAATAATTAGGGAGTAGACACAGTACAATTTCAATGTCCACAATAAAACTATCGTATTTCTCCACGTTACAAGGCACTATTTAACAGTACTCCAAATGACGACTATTCTCACTTCACATCATGTATAACAAACCTGTTATCACGAAGCCATTGAACTGCACTTCATTTCATCGTACACTAGCACTGCTTGTATTGCCGATGCGCAATACCGAAGTAATAATCATCCTCCGTTGGAGCTATAGTCATAAAGTTTGCTGTTGAGATATGCAATATGCAACGGGCCTTTTCTTGACTTGTGGAGGTCTAGCTCACCTCGACTTAACGACAGCAATGTTGTTAGTTATTTTTTTCGCCTGATCATACTTCCTTGAATTTACTAAATGTCTGTGACCGTTTGTAAGTTTGACAGGACTAGATATGTCTAATTTGCAATGAATATTACCGTATGTTTACAGCATGGTAGCCATTTTAATTAACTTGAGGATCGTCAAGTGAGTTGACGAACGAAAAACCATTCTTCAAACTTAAGGAACGATTTGATGATCATCAGTGAAAATGGATGTTGGAGAAACGTAAAGAGTGGATTTGACGGACCATCAAATATTTGACGCTCGTCATCTCCCTTGACGAAGGTTGGTGAAACCGGGCATTAAGGTCAGTCCCTTGTTGTCCATTCTGACAATGTGATCGTAGAAGATAAGTCTTCACTTTCTCATGGCTGATGCTATGCTGTCTAAATGTTGGTAAATCTCGCCTGATTCTGTATTCACCTCCCTCTTTAACGAGGCCCATGATTTTTCTCAGGATCTTTAATTCCTTTCGTTCATAATTAATTTTCCTTTGTTATGCATTATCTTCATGTATTGATGATGAGTAATCAACATATCTCAGTATGATAGGAGATTTGAATGTATGTGTATGCTGTAACGGAGGTTTTAGTAATATTCAGTGCACTGTTCGAGGACAATGCAATGTAATTTTATGCACTCTTATACGGAATCGTTGGACATTTACATATATGATGAGTGACGAGGCATTTCTTCAACTCTGAAATAAGCTTGCATTGGCATGAGAAGGTATTAGTCGTAATATAACGAGAGCTCCAGATTTTATCGACAACTTACCTCATGGCTTCGACGACCAATTGGATACAAGAATATCAGGAATTTCAACCAATCAACAGCAGGCTATCGCCACCGTTTCCTGTCATCTCATTGAATTTATTGTATCTACGAGCACTTGTTTCCTTTTCTTAATAAAAATGCATCAGAATAGCATCCGGCTCCATGGCTAAATCGTTGGCATGCTCGAATTTCGTCCAGGGGTCACGGGTTCGATTCACGGCCGAGTTGGGGATTTAAACTTCCATTGATTGACTAAACTGACTGTGTGCGTGTGTGCGCGCGCAACCTTCAGAGTTAAAATGTATCATAGGGTGGGCACAGTTCTCACTGATGTGCCGGTTGACTCAAAACTTTAACTAGAAATCATGCATCAGGCCACTTCCGAAGTCACACGCCATTATTATTATTATTATTATTATTATTATTATTATTATTATTATTATTATTATTATTATTATTATTATTATTATTATGATTATTATTATTATTATTATTATTATTATGTCCGTCTCCGTAGCGTAACGGTTAGTGTTATTAGCTGCCGTCCTCTGAGGCCTGGGTTCGACTCCCGGTACTGCCAGAAATTTAAGACTGGCAGGAGGGCTGGTATGTGGTCCAAATGGTACATGCAGCTCACCCCCAATGGGGGTGTGCCTGAAAAGAGCTGCACCACCTCGGGATGAGGACACGAGTTTACTTACTTTACTTATTATTATTATTATTATTATTATTATTATTATTATTATTATTATTATTATTATTATTATTATTTTTATTATTATTATTATTATTATTTCCCTGGGTCACAAAGGACAAGAAGCGTGAGGGGTAAATGGCTGAACAAAGTACCGACGAAAGATCAAATCTTGAAAGATATATTTGTCAATCTATCTTCTTTACTTTTTAGAAAACAACACCACCAATATAGATTTAATAACAAGGAATGGGACTCAAACCCAATCATTCCACGTGTATCAAAATTACGCAGTAATAATGTTCTTGTTCTTTTACATCCCACTAGCTAAACTTTGACGATTTTTGGAGACGCTAAGGTGCCGGAATTTTGTCCCGCAGGAGTTCCTTTACGTGCCGGTAAATCTACCGACACGAGGCTGACGTATTTTAGAACATTCAAACATCAATAGCCTGAGCCAGGATCGAACCTGCCAAGTTGGGGTCAGAAGGCCAGCGCCTCAACAGTCTGAGCCACTCAGCCCGGTTCAAAATTATACATGTGGCCGCACATTGTACACCAGAAATGTATCAAAATAATATGCATTCCAACCAGACGTCAAAATAAAAAGTTAATAAAATATGTTGACGTTATATTCTCGATCCTCCATCTCTTTTCGGTTCGAATTGACCAACATTGTGAGGAAATGAGGCAACATTTACTTTGTTTCTGAACAGTGCAATTTAACGTAAGATCATAAATCAAACTGAAACGGATTTCCACGTTCCTCAACCAACACGAATGAAAGCATGTAGATCCACTCTCTATGTTCCATTCCTCCAAGGAGAGATTAAAGAGAACATACGAACGGGATGTTTTGATGCAGACCAATTGCTATGAAAATATTTCGCTTTCATTGGTGTTTTGAAATTAAATAAGGAAACCATGATGAATGTGTTCCTGTTATGTTTTGCTTATGCCAAATTAGTTCCCCGGAACTGTGTTTGCAGTAGAAGCTCCACAGCACGTCTCAGCCTGGAGGTCACGGTATCATGTGTGTTTTCTACAAACACTGCACAGTTGCTCTCCACGAATGTCGCCCTATTCTCGGAATCCACAATGGTATCAACACTAGCTCAGCCATTTCCTGTGTTTTATGCATTTCAGATTGAGCGTGTTAAATTTTTAACATGGTCCCCATGTTACGTGTGCCAAGGAAGTGTGTACGACTGACATTTAAGATTGTAAATACTGAGGTTGAATCACTTAGATTAACAAGAGCTTCCGGTGTTGTGTGCTCTAATGACTGATTATGCTGGAGGTTTGTTCTGCATATACGTAACTTGGATCATTAAATCGCTTGAAAACGGTTGAAATACTGACTTGGTTAACGACTACTTCTGCCACATTATACGTTGAACAGGGTCACCCACTTCCTCTAAAGAAAGTGCATGTCTTTTGATCGGTAGACCATGACTTAAGCAATCGTTTGCCATTCTTAACTGTGGACCGCACGAGAAATTACCGTCGCATTAAACTTGTAGAGGGAACTAAATTGGCCGAGATGAGTGGCTCAGACGGTTGAGGCGCTGGCCTTCTGACCCCAACTTGGCAGGTTCGATCCTGACTCAGTCCGGTGATATTTGACGGTGCTCAAGTACGTCAGCCTCGTGTCGGTAGATTTACTGGCACGTAAAATAAATCCCGCGGGAATAAATTCGGTCACCTCGGCGTCTCCGAAAGCCGTAAACATAGTTAGTGGGGCGTAAAGCCAATGACATTATTATTATTATTATTATTATTATTATTATTATTAATAATAATAATTTTAAATCGGATCTGTTCTACAGGAAAAATACTGTTCCCAGGCTCAAATAGTGTCTTACGAACCGAGCGAGTTAACCATGCGGTTAGGATCGCGTAGCTGTGAGCTTGCATTCGGAAGATGGTAGGTTCGAATCCCACCATCGAAAGCCTTGAAGGTTTTCCGTGGTTTTCCATTTTTAACCAGGGAAAATGCTGGGGCCGTATCTCTGCTAAGGCCACGGCCACCACTTTCCTTGCGTCGCCGAAGAACCTTCAATGTGTTGGTGAGAGTTTGAACCACTAGCCAAATATATATATAATCTTACAACGTGCAGCAGCAAATAATACTAGTACACCAAATTCAGTTCAAAAGTTGTGTTAAAACCGGCCAATAGTTACGATGTTGATGCTGCTGTTATAACAATATGACAGCGCAGTTTATTGGTATTCACGGCATACTGTATGACCAAGGTTTCTGCACCAGTTCACCGCTCTGTTGGTGGGTATTTAATAGCCTGTTATATAACATGACAAGCCCGTGTCAGACGACATCACACGTCGAAGAACTATAATGAGGGCAACAATCTGAAATCTCGTCATATCCCATGCCGTTGACCTTTTCCCATGTCCCATGTTTTATAAACAATAGTGACTGCAATGATCAGGTGGAAGTTTTTTATACAGAAATAATGAAAGGAATAATATATCACACTTCCTCTATTATTATTATTATTATTATTATTATTATTATTATTACTATTACTATTACTATTATTATTATTATTATTATTATTATTATTATTATTATTATTATTATTATTATTATTATTATTATTGCTGTACGGCTTCTGTGAAAATTGTCAGCGTAGTGGCCGTCAGTTGCGTGAGTCTTATATTCGATTCCAGTCTGGACAGAGGATTCTTGCCACGTCTAGATAATCTCAGACTCGGGGATTGGATGTTTGTATTTCTCTGAATACAAATCTGTTATTTTACACACAACACACCACACGACCAAAAATGTAGAAATTTGCATTGGTGTGTGAATACATCACTATGGGATGACTGCCCGAGGCGGTAAAGGCGTGATCGTTTCAACTAGAAGAACATGGGTTCGATTGCCGGTCAGGAAGTCAAAAAATTTTGGAAACGAAATTTTCACTTTCAGAGGTGCATATGGCCCTGAGGTTCACTCCGCCTGCACAAAACATGAGTACCAAGTTAAATAGCGGGGATAAAGGCGCCCAGACGTAGAGCTAACCAATTTTACCACACCAAGTGCTGTGGAAGCTTTTACCTTCCACCCCTCCAAGGACCTTCATGGGCTGTACGGAGATAAGTTGACTTGAACACATTCCTCCTGCTATAAAAGTAAGTTTTCTCCACTTCCATTTCCGATCTCAAGTAATCGTCCTAGTTAACTTCTTTACGGTTTTCTATAATTTCATTGTCCACAAAACTCTTATATATTCCAAAACGGGTCATGTCTTTATATCTCGGATAACTAGGTTTCAGAATGTGTTGTTGAACTCTTCAATATCACCTTCGATCCATAAGATATTTTCTAGCCTTAGACTACTCTTGTTAAAGTCTTCTGGGTTGAAAAGACGTCATCATTAGACTGTTCCTCAACACGGGCAGTGTTTCAAACAATAGATTCATTTCTATGAATTATTTTTGGTTTTGTAGTCAGCTGAGATTGTTTATAAGAGCTCCGCCATCTTCATTGCAAAATCTTCATCCGTTGGATCGCTGCAATTTGAGGGTTCAGTGTATATCTTACGGACATGAAGATTGCTGGCATAGGCCATCTGAATGGCCTTTTTTAAAGTGAGCCCAGGTGTGGAAATAAAGAAACACAACTTTATACAATATTTATCTCTCATACCTTAATAGCGTTACCATATGGTAACGGCTCTAATTCTCTTTTCACAGCCGAACTGGTGCACAGAACTCAGCACACAGTCCCAAAGCAGAAGATCTTAAAACCTTTGCTGAGGAACCCCAACTTATCCACACAATTTCTGAAGGATATTATTACGTGTTTTGAGCTTTTTGGACAGATTCATAAGATTTTGTTTGTAAGATAGTGTGCGATCAGGTGTAAAGCCCAAATATGTTGGATACCAGCTGTGCCGAAGTTCGCGATGGCAAAAACGTATGTGAAGTTTGATGCCAGCCTGGCGATTATTCAGGTGAAAACATAACACTTATGTTTTGTTCGGGTTAGGATTCAGTCGCCATTTCTTGAAGTACGTTTGAAGTAAATGTCGGTTTGCAGTAAGTGAATTACCCCAAATTACTTTATAAAAGTTTTTATTTGTTTCATGCTGGATGTGTAATCTAGAAACATGATCCTATTATGATGTGACAACATTTTACTGAAATACCAGTCATGCTTCCTCCTGAAATCAGGTCTCTTTGAAGCACTTCTTCTGTCACACTAAGGTCTTGATGTTGATTGGTTAGTGTTATATCATCAGCATAACAGAATTTTCGTGATGATGTTTCTGGGAGATGGGAGATATACAAATTGAACAGTAGGGAAGGGAGTACCGATCCTTGAGGTAATCCATTTTTAACTTGCTTTCTGTACTCATACTGTTTCCCATACACACACGAAATCTTTTGTCATTCAGCATATTATTTATAACCAGCACGATGGTCCTACAGGGTACAATTCGGAGAAACTTGTAAATTAATCCTTCTCTCCAGACTGTGTCAAAATCTGCTGTAGGATCAATGAATGCGGCTGAGGTCTTGAGTTGTTTCTGGAAACCTGCTTCAGTGTGAGATGTCAGTAAATCATACGTAATAATTTGGCTATTGTAAGGGCATCAATGAGAGACATAAAGTACATCCGCAGTAGAGATTCAAGAGAATATGGGCACCGTAAATTTACCGCAATTTCTCCGTTAAAAACCGGCACGCTTTAGAAGTCCACACTGAACTCCACGTGGAGTCTGTCATTTAAAAGGCAAGCATGCTATTGCACGAGAGTCGGCCAATGCCAAAGGCTGTATATGAGCCATGTGCTATGTGTAGATAGTCGAACCGGCGTATGGTTCTGTTTAGCATTTGAGTCACCGGTCTTTAATGAGGAAGTCCGAGAACTATTCCATAAGGAATGATTTACTTGCAGCAGGACTACGAAACCCTGAGCCTTTGGTGGGGCGTCCTCTACTACAACAGCCCCTTCTTGCACGTTGGCTGTGACGTTGGGTAAGGATCACCTGGCTCATCAATTGGAATTCCATCACTTTTCCAGACGCTGTCTTGCATACAGGTGTGTGTTTATTTTTTCGTTTAACCCGTTCATATCCCTACAATATTTTTCTCACAATCTTCTATTCCCTCCACTGTATATGGTGTAGTGCCTGTCACGGATAGAACAATTCGTTTAACAGCTGTGGCATGAAGAGAAAGAAATATAAACCTATCCCGTTTACTTACACAAACGTACGATCAACGCATCTATATTTCCAATAGTTGTAAAGAGAATATTCATTGTCATTAGTACGAATTACGGACTACAGAGCTAAAAGTGAACAAATCAATCGTAAGCTGCAGGTGAATAATTGTTTATCTGCCTCACTTAGCTCGCCCTCCTGCCGGGTAAGTACTGTACCAGAGGTTGTACGTAACGCGTACGCACGCATGACAAGAGTATATACCTCCGCAGTCATTAGGGGTCACTGATCAATACTTCTTCGTCCTGCCTTCTCCTTTGAACTCGCATTATCATTTAGTCACCGTTCTTCCGTGTCTCTGTCAAGTTTATCACCAGAGATGACACCAAAACTGTTCCTTAATTTACTCCACTTCTCCACTTATAACAATATTATTAATTAGAAACATTGCTGCAAGCCAGTTTAAGATAAGTGAAATATGGTCAATCAAAGTGTATATGATGGGGTTAATTGAAGCATTGCCCAAAGCAATTACAAATATTTCTTTCTGACATCTTTATCGCATTTTCTGAATATGGTTTTCCGTGGTTTCCCCATTTTCACACCAGGCAAATGCTGGGACTGTACCTTAATTAAGGCCACGGCCGCTTCCTTCCCATTCCCTTTTTCTTAAGTGTCTCTCGAGTTACTGAAATGTTCACACCTCATGTAATAAATCCAACGAAGCTAGCAGAGATTCTTCGATTATCTGTCACGTTATAGACTCAGCTCATCAACTGAAATTCATATTTACTACCTGGAAAACGTATTATTGCTGACTTACTTGAAACCTGAATGGGTAAAAATGTTAATGATTTAAGTGACCTTTTTTCATCGATTTCAAACCTGTAGGGAGTTTCAAAACAGTAAAAGTTTCAAGATGAAAGACTGTCCCTGCAAGCAAATGCTCGGTTGTATTTGATTGACAATTCTCTTAGAAATATTAGTGAATGTTCCTTGGAACCTAATCAGTGTGGTTCTGAAATAATTGAAGAAGATAATCCAGAGAAGGATTTATCTTGGTATGATGATTATATTCCCGAACGAGGTAAATAATTGTACTATTTTATACCCGTGTGGATATGCTTTCCATCAGAACAATTTTCGTTGTGTTCATTTTGGTATGTCTGTGTATAAACGAAAATCCATAAATACAGTGTACTGTAAGAGTGTGTACATACGTAATGCAAACATACATCCCCACAGTACAAAATGGTAAGGTTCATTTTACTTTACAGTTAACCATAGAAAAATGAACGCAACGAAAATGATTGTAGTCGACTGCATATCCATGCGTGACTGCGAGGCGTGACTTGTCTTCAGGAACATAATGGATTTAAATTCATTGTCAGATACAAGGTATTGCTTCTTAGGTGATAATATGCACTTGTGATAACATTCCAGTGTCAACGCGGTTTCTGATCAACACGACTTTTGACTTATTTCCTGTATCTCCTAAGTGGAGCATAGGGCATCAATGAACTTCAGCCACCGGACTCTGTTCTGCGCCATCGTCCTGATCTCTGTCCAGGTCTTCCCTCCTTTCTCCATCCCTTCTGCTATTACACTCCTCCTCCATGTGTTTCTTGGTCTGCCTCTTCTCCTGCTACCTTGTGGGTTCCATTCCAGGGCTTGTCTTGCTATGTTGTCCTTATCTCGCCGTAATGTATGCCCGATCCACTTTCATTTCCTACGATGCATCTCAATATCAATGGGTGTTTGATGGTTTTTTTTCCACAGTTCTTCATTGGAGATTACTTGTGGCCACCATATCCTCAGGATATTCCTCAAACTTCTGTTCACAAATGTTTGAAGTCTGCTAATCAGTTGTTTGTTAGTCTTCCATGTTTCACACCCATAGAGCAATACTGATTTGACATTTGTATTGAAGATGCGTAGTTTGATTAACACGGAGAGTTATTTTAATGGTTTAGTGTGTTAATGGATTATTACTTTCGCATTACTGATTCGTCAGTAACGAATGCAGGTATTTCAAGCCATATACACACAGACAAGAGATTATAGGGGAGATGCTTTCACGTTACAGTATAAAGGGCGGATTGCATTTTATCGAAAGAAATAGGGGCGGGTGACTCACCCGCTTTACACTTGCGAACAAAGTAATTACAACACCATGGATGAAGAAGTAGTTATTCGTGCAGATATTGGAAGTTTGGAAAAGTGTGAGCTTGGTAAGTAAAATATAACGGTTTCAGGTAGATCGGATTATTCATGCGACGCTTTTGTCCTGGTCGCAATGATCGTCGCAATCGTGCCGAGCGGTGTACCTTGGAAAGATATCATGCGGATCGTATTGTGGTGATACACACGGGATAAACCCAAGGCATTGCAGTCTGGGGCTTTAAAATCACCTTTATTGATGGTTGATAGCACAATGATTGCTGTACGGTAGGTGGACAGCGTTGTCAATCCAGAGGTTGTCTCTCTGATGGCGACCTTTAAAACTGTGATGTTACAGCAAGACCTACCTCATTCTGCAGGCATGTCCAGAAAAGCTCTCAAATCTATTACGCACTTTTCAGTGAATTGCCAAGTTCCTGAACCTAGGCACTATTGGAAGTGTGTGACAAATGATCGTTTGGCACCTTCACAATCATCCCGATCTGTGGACGAAATGAATCCCTTGGTACAGTAAGGATAGGCCTCAGTTCTGTAAGACGTGTTCCAGGGCGTGTTTGACAATATATTGCAGATCGGGGTGGACACATGCTCTACTGACATACACTCACATGCCCGCAGAGAGGCATCAGAAAGTGTTATATATGCCTCACACTTGTACACCAAGCACAGTTGGGTCGTTGTTAGTACACCCCCTTCATGGCTCTTTTCAAAAATTTACGACAATTTAATGTTTAGTGAAACTTTCCTGAACCGAGCTCGATAGCTGGCAGTCGCTTAAGTTCGGTCAGTATCCAGTAATCGGGGGATAATGGGTTCGATCCCCACCGTCGGCAGCCCTGAAGATGGTTTTGCGTGGTTTCCCATTTTCACACCAGGAAATTGCCTGGGCTGTACCTTAATTAAAGCCACGGCCGCTTCCTTCCAATTCCTAGGCTTTTCCTATCCCATCGTCGTCGTAAGACATATCTGTGTCGGTACGACGTAAAGCAAATAGCAAAAAACAAACTTTCCTGGAATAAATAGTTACAGGATTACTCTAAATTTCATCCGTTTTCAACGAGTTTAATTCAAACTCATTATTACAGTTTTAAAGTAGTAATATTTGTTCCTAAGAGCCTACTAATAAACATTTTATACAGATCAATTGAAACCCATCCAACCGGTATCCTTGAAATAGACATAATTAGTGTCTCTTCTTGTCCCTGTGAATATACAGCGGTTTCCAGGTTCACTTCTTTCCCTGTCGAACTCAGAAACGATAATAGAAACACAGACACACACACACACACCTGAACAGGTGAGATAGTCAAAAGATTGACAATATTTCTGAAACACAAAATTCCACGCAATGCACTACTTTGTTCTAAGCTTCCACGATAATGCAGGGTGTGGATAATCATTAACACGCTCGAGACGGTGATCCCTGGGAATGAAACAAAAAATAAATGTCCCCTTGAGCAAGTCCTACAATGCGTAATAAATGAATTGGAGGAGTTGCACCTGGCCCCAGCCAAACTAACGTCCTCCTCGTCCATTGTCCACTTCGTTAGCCGACGAGGCCACATTTTTCAGAGATGACATTATAAACTTGCACAACACACACACTTGGGCAGCTGAAAATTCCAATGGTACGGATATCGCTTATTATCAACAGAACGTTGGACGCTATGAGTGGTGTGGTATTATCCATGATCAAGTGATTGGAAGACACATGCTACCCCGTAAACGGAATAGACTCGCGTATTTGACCTGCATGAGGGACACGCTGTCTGTACTACTGTAACATGTGCCCTTAGCAGTTCACCACACCATGTTATGTGGTTCATGATGATGGGGATCCAGTGCACTCCACTTTGCATGTGCACCGGTTTTTGGGCAACAACTTCTCACTACGGTGAACTGGGCATCGGAGGTCGTATGGATTGGTCTGCCCGTTTCCTGACTTTCATCCACAGGTCATTTACCAGTGGGCACACCTGAAAAGTGAGGTGTGTAAACTACTCCGGTTAACTTCAGTGACCTGGAACAACGTGTCAACAATGCATGTGCAGCTGTACGACAGGGTCAGGTATCTCCAAGCGGCTTCAGCGGCTTCACTAGTCCATGTTGAGGCTGGTCGTAGTGGACACTTTAAACATCCCCTGTGATGTGATCAATATATGTCCTGTAACTCTACCACAGGTAAGTCAATAACAACACATTGTAGGAGATATGTTCATCTTTTGACCTCAGAAATCATCCCCCTATCTATGATACAATATTTTAAAATAATTCTAGAGAGGAGTTATTATTCCTGCGGTAGTCTGATTTCGTACACGAGGTCATTGGTCGGATAATATTCAATTAATATTGTTTAAAATATACAGAGAACAACAGAATAAACTATATGTGTCGGAGCAATATAGCGATCACTACTGTGTGAATTGCATATTCCTTCCGCTTCGTTTTCCCTGTGGCGGTATGATGGCATCCACGCTATGCCCTGTCTGCCGTAAGATGCGACTAAAATGGGTCGCATGTGCTCTTAATTTGTGTGCGTCGGTTGTCGACTACGGGGCATTTAGGTGAGTCCTGTAATTACTTTTACTTTATTGTTCTAGGCTCCGCACTTTCATCTATAGTAACCGATCTCCCTTGGTCAACTCTTCTTCTTTTCCGACCCTGATTGTCTTAGGATTGCGAGGCTTAGGGAGTCTTTAATTTTCACGCCTTTCGTGGCCCTTCCATTTTCTCTTCTTCTTATTCTTTTACCACATATGTGGCGTCGCGGGTGCGAAATGTGTCACACACATGGATTTGGTCCTGTTTACGGCCGGATGCCCTACCTGACGCCAACCCTATGGAGAGAAGTAACCACTATTGCATATTTCTGTGGTGGTTGGTAGTGTAGTATGTTGTCTGAATATGAATAGGAAAGTTCTAGAACAAACACAAACACGCAGTCACCGAGCCAGAAGTATTAATCAGGCGCAATTAAATTACCTGAACCGGCCGAGAATCGAAACCGGGACCTTCTGAAACGATGGCCTCAACATTGACCATTCAGCCAAGGAGTCGGACTCCATTTTCACTCTGATTAGTGTTTTTTTCCCTACTTGCTTTACGTCGCATCGACACAGATACGTCTTACGGCGACGATGGCACAGGGAAGGGCTAGGAGTGGGAAGGAAGCGACCGTGGCCTTAATTAAGGTAGAGCCCCAGCATTTGCCTGGTGTGAAAATGGGAAACCACGGAAAAACCATCTTCAGGGTTGACGACAGTGGGGTTCGAACCCACTAACTCCCGAATACTGGATACTGGCCGCACTTAAGCGACTGCAGCTATCGAGCTCGGTCTGATTTATGTTAATACAGGATGGTTACCCAGCTGTACTTCCTCTAAAGAAACGGCATTATGACCACCACCTTTCACGTCGTAAGGGAGTATACGTACTTCACCCTCAATCAGTATTGAGCTATTTTCCTAGTTGCTCTACTGGTAGGGTTCTCAATCTAGTTGATCAGTCGGCACCAGTTAAGCATTTTTCGTGTACGAAGTACAAAAATATTACAATACATATTATCACTAAATTGATATTCTATCCGCCCTACCGACAGGTCTTTCATAAAATTTCTTCATAAGATGTATCTAATTTAATATAGTTCGTGTCTTTTATTATAAGGGAACGTATAAGCTTACGTATAATTTGGTGTTAAACAAGAGATGGTTGGACCGTCGTCGACAGGCTATGGCATTCCCCAGTTCCAGTTAATGTTCCTCGGCTACACATGAGCTGTCAGGCAGACGGATAGGGTGGTGTTCGCAGGCTCGTCACATTGATTTAATGAGGCTTTTGTCCACTGTGGGTTAATGCTGACGCACTTGTGTCCGCAGCTACTGGCCGAATAGAGAATGTGATCACGTAAACACTCATGAGGAATAACTCTCGCTATGAAAATGTAGATTTTCTTTCATTTCCCATTTACCAAACGTGTGTGATAATAAGGTAATAAAACCCTAGATTCCAGATTGATCTAATATTAGTGCTCTGTTAATTCTGATTGGGTTTGTACATCCGCCATTCCACTTCTTCTCATTTACGTCAGTCTCAATCTGTTTTAAAATGTTGACCCGTTATAGCATTTCGATATCCACGATCCACTTACTTCAATGTTAAATTCGATTTTCAAAATATTTTTAGCAATATTCAGCCTTAGCAACACTTTCTCCTCGGTATCTTTACGGTATAAGTTCATTCTTCATAGACCAGAGAGCATTCTATCCAGTCATGGACCAATTGTCTGGACGTTAGGACGTTAAATGTCGCATTGTTTATAATCTTGCATCGATATGCTGGGACCGTACTTTAATTAAGCCTGCAGGCGCTTCCTTCTCACTCCTAGCACTTGTCGATTCAATCGTTGCCATAGCACCTCTCTGTGTTGGTGTGACGCAAAGCAAATTGCAAAACAAAAAATAATGCATAGATAAATAAACAAACAAACAAATGAAATAATTAAAATATTATTCTTCTCTTTGTACTTAATGAATCTGCGACAACAGTCAGAAGACCAATTTATTTTGGAGGTCTGTATGGTACTATTATTATCGTTTGACAAACATACATACATACGTACATACATATGTAAGTAAAAATATACCTATATAAGAATCCCTCATCGTGCTTAAATGCTAAGAGATCACTGAATTTTGTCTGGTATTGAGTGCGCTTCTCCCGTTTTATCGACCACTACTATTGCAGATTCAGCTGGTATTTACTTTCCTTCCATTTCCTTTTTTAGATGGTTTAAGCTCTTGTACGACCGCAATAATAGTTTGTCTTATCTCCTAGACAGCTGCTACTGGCATGTTCAGAGTAAAATATCTAGCATTTTTTCGTTTGATGTTCATCATTGAGGTACTCGGATGACATTTTATTTCCCCCTTCCAACTTTGACTATCCTCCTCCTAACTTTGTGTTTGTATGTATATTGATTTATCACTTCAAATTAAAGAGTAGCAAGAGTGGTCTGGGTATTATTATTATTATTATTATTATTATTATTATTATTATTATTATTATTATTATTATTATTATTATTATTATTATTATTATTATTATTATTATATACCGGGTTACCTGGGCGTGCGGTTAGGAGCGCGCAGCTGTGAGCTTGCATCCGGGAGATAGTAGGTTCGAATCACACTATCGGCAGCCCTGAAAATGGTTTTCCGTGGTTTCCCATTTTCACACCAGGCAAATGATGGGGCTGTACCTTAATTAAGGCCACGGCCGCTTCCTTCCTACTCCTAGGCCTTTCCTGTCCCATCGTCGCCATAACACCTATTTGTGTCGGTGCGACGTAAAGCAACTAGCAAAAAAATACTTCTGGACAGCCGAGCTGAGTAACTCATACGGTTTAGGAACGGGCTTTCTGAGACAAAATTGGCAGCTTCGATCCTGGCTCAGTCCAGTGGAACTGGAAAGTGCTTAAATACATAAGCGTCGTATTCATCGATTTACCGGCATCTAAATAAACTCCCGCCGGAAAAATTCCGGCACATCGGCGTCTTCTAAAATTGTAAAAGTAGTTATTGGGGCGTAGAACCAAAAATATTATAACAAAACTTATGGCCTATTTTTTAAATTATGGGGTAAAATTAGAATCTTACCGTTACGACGATATTGATTGTGTCCGTAAGAATTTGCAATTTATATCACGTTACCCTGGGGCAGTTGTAACAAGGCCGCTGCGTTCTTGTTTGCAATTATTTATATATTGCACGTTTTGTATTCTTACTATGTTAATAAAATAAATATATTCCTGGTGCATAATAACCTAAGGAAAATATTCTCTGGCTCCTAATATAAACTAAAAACATAAAAGAAACATCACTTCGTATAAGTATATTTACTACTGATTGTGGCATTACTATACTTTGGTAAGAAATGAGTAACCTAAGGAGACAAATTTGAGTCAGAACTGTTCAGATATAAACAGACTCGGTCATATGTTTTATAATCTGTTTTATATAAACTGTTGGTGGTCTGTGTATATACCCGGGTCTCAGAATAATTAATTTAACCCTTGTCTAGTCGCGCGAAAATTGTTACGTAACAAGTCGCGCACGGAGGCGACCTCCGGAGTTAAATATGCGTGTCATTTTCGTCCTTTGAGATGCTGTCTTGGCATTTTCGTTTGCAGTATTCTTCGGCATAATTAAAATGAATCCTTTTAAGTGCTTGTAGGTTATTTTAACACAGTTTGTTTGATCTAAAAGCAGAATACTGTAAACCTTAACCATGCCGAATGATTTTATGATATTAAATTCGTGAGACTCGCCATTACCTACAACGATCACATCATATGAAATATGAAATAATATTTTTCAAAAATAAGTTTAGAATAACAAAGCAACAAGGTCATCGACCTCCAAAATAAATAAAAATATGTACTAAAATATAAGGTAATGTACTTAATCGCACAGGGGGAAACGTCCAGGGGATGTCACTCGTCAAAACAGTGATCCCACCCTCGCCACAGGATGCACGATCCCGCCGAAATGCTGACAGGACGAGTTCAAATGAACAAGGAGAAAAGTATAGGGATGGGGAGACCCGCAGTTCAACAGGGAAGTTCAATACCGTGCAAAATGTAATCGGCCCGGAGGAAATCTCCATGAGCTACTAATTAAGGGTTAACTTATGGTTCCCTCACTCGATTATACAGTTTTCTAGTTCAAACCCCATCATCGGCATCCCTGAATGTGTATTTTTGTGATTTCTTCGCCATGTAAATATTGAGACCGTGCGGCGGTCGTTTCCTTCTCAGTCCTCTCCGTCTCATATTCTCTCGTCGCCAAACAAACTGTCTGAGTTGGGATGAGATTAAATCCGATAGGAACAAATGCAACTTATCTGCGGTGGATTCTTTGTAACTAATAAGCTTATTTACGTTTCTCCGTATGCCTATTATTCGTTCATTCTTTCTTCTCTTTACGGAAAAGATCTGTATGTCCGACTCCATGACTACATGCTGGCCATTGGTCACAGGGGTCCCGGATTCTATTCCCGGCAGGGTCGGGAATTTTAACCGTCATTGGTTAATTTCCCTAGCACGGGGGTTGGGTGTATGTGTTGTCTTCATCATCATTTCATCCTCATCATGACGCGCAGGACGCCTACGGGAGTCAAATCAAAAGACCAGCACCTGGCGAGCCGAACCCGTACTGGGATCTCCCGGCACTAAAAGCCATACGCCATTTCATTTTTTCATTATGCAACAATGAACTCTTCTGAATTGGAGGAAACGGAGAAATAATACAGTAATTACTGAAAATGCTAAGAACAAGAATTTTGTACGTAGAGTACTTGAAACATTTTAAAATCATTGATAATATCACATGCATAATACCTTAATTTTTACAGTGGCGTGGTCCACACCCATAGAGATCACCGTTGGCAGATAACTCTAAAAAATAAGAAAAAACTGCCGTGTAAATCCATTCAATTTTTGGATTGCCAGGTCGGCTGCTGCTGAGCCTACTTGGCATTTAGGTATTGAACAGTCATTCATTTATGACATTTACAATGGTGTTGCCTGATATGTTCTACACGTTTAATGTTCTAATATTACATGTTGTGTAATCCAGTAAAATTTGTCACTTAGTTAATGGTTACCTGTAGCAGTAAAGGTTACTGGGTCAAGTCCCTGTGCGAACAGGGGTAAATGAGAGTAATTCTTGTCGGTAATTTTATTAACACAGAAATGGAATTACACGAGTAATTTTACGTTGACTGGCGTTACTCAAGGTAAACATCATTTAGAGGTTTCAATAACGAAGTAGATTATGTCCCTAAGGATGTATTCACCAACGTCATCTTAGAATTACAAAAATCGGATAATGTCTTTATCTGAGATGACTCTCACGTCTGTATTCACCACAAAACACTTTCATCTCGGTTTACCAAAATTATTTTTTCGTTTCAATCTAAATTTGAACCTCAAATTTTTCATACTGACGCACGGAAAGCAATTGACTACGTGGTGCCTCCATTATTGAAATATAAACAAGTTTTCAATTACGGTGGGAGTTTAAAAAATAATTTATCATGAATTATCTCCTCTATTGACCAGAAAAAGCTCAATATGACCCTCCAAAAGAAGTAATTGTTCGCGAATTTCCTGGCAGAAATCATTAACATCATACAGCATAAGAAAAATTATAGCATAAACAACGTATATTTCACTCAAAAAATAAGACAATAATACTTATTTCTTCATTTAAATAAACATTCAATCGTGTACCATACAAGATATAAACTATAATTAAACATTCGTTTAGGCCTATCTATGTATTGGGAAGAGCCTCCGTGTCTCAGGCGGTAGCGCACTGGCCTCTTACCACTGGGTTCCGTGGTTCAAATCACGGTCACTCCATCTGAGATTTTTGCTGCACAAAGCGGAGGTGGGACAGGTTTTTCTCCGGGTACTCAGGCTTTCTTTGTCATCATTCATTCCAACAACACTTTCCAATATCATTTCATTTCATCTGCATCACATCAACCATTATCCCAGAGGAGTGCGACAGGCTTCGGCAGCTGGCATAATACCAATCCTCGCCGCTAGATGGGGCTTCATTCATTCCACCACTGACCCGGCCGAAGGACTGGAAACAGGCTGTAGATTTTCATTTTCAATGTGTTGGGTGTTCCAGGTTATGTTCGATCATGGATAACACTAATGAGTTGAGTGTCTAAGCTTTAGATAAGCTAAAATGTGTTTCAAAATTAGTGCCATCGTAATCCTCAAAAAATGTAGCGCATTCTTGTTATCCACCGAGAACATTTTATTGCATATTCTCGGTCATATTCCTTGTCGGTTTGATTTGATTTTTCCACTTAAATATTCAAGTCGTCTACGAGCTGTCATCTTGAAAGTATATAATCGTAGATTTCCTATTTTACTGGCTAACATTACTCCGGTAAAGTTTTAAAGCAAAGATTTAATACCCATTATCCGAGATAATGTTCTCGGTGAACACCACTATACCTGTTATCTCGCTTTTCTTCGCTTTAAACCTAGATAAAAGCTTTTACTGGCCTTGGTGAATACGGGATTAAGAGGCTGATTTGCACGGCAACTCCGTTTACACATTTTTATAAGCTTGGCTCGGTGACTAAAACAAGGAGAAAATAATGATGACATTAGGAAGGAAAGTGTAAAAGTAAAATATTAATTCCAATCGGCAACCGAATGTACAGGGTAGGCAAAATGGAACTGTCCCGGAATATATTTACAATTGACCCTCGTTAATCAACATCACAGAAGATACTCAAAATGTCCTCCATCTGAAGAAATGAAAAACGGAAGATCCGAAAGTCTTGACTCCACTTCCCTCAGATTCTTCTGGAGGCTATTACGCATACACAATAATAAAATTGTAAGAATACAGAGCGAGGTGATCCAACATGATCTGAAAAGTTGCGGGATATATTTTTTCTCTCTCTACAGGTCACGGAGATCTCAGGGAACCAAGTGAGTTAACATGGCCGCCTTTAATCCCGGTAATTAACCTAGTAAGTTATACGCATTTCCGTTGATCCTAGTGTAGTTGTCAGAATTTGGAACCAGGCATAAACAGACTCGATTTTAGTGGCTAGGACAAAGAAGCAGTGAACACCACTTCCTTCAACGTCTAGATCAGTAAAATGTTACTACAATGACATTTTTTAACTGGCTTTTACGTCCTACCGACACAGATAGATCTTACGCCAACGATGGGATAGGAAAGGCCTAGGAGTGGGAAGGAAGCGGCCGTGGCCTTAGTTAAGGTACAGCCTACTGAATTTTCAATAAAATTTGAAATCTGTTTTTCGTGCCTCACTTCTCAAGATTTGTTTTCATTGTTTTACGTCGCAAGGACGTTGGTAGGCCTTTTGGCGACGAGGAGGTAGTTAATGGTTAAGAGTAGAAAGGAAGCGCCAGTGACCTTATTTAAGGTACTTTTTCCTGGTGTGAAAATGGGAAACAACGGTAAACCATCTTCAGGGCTGCCGACAGCGCGGTTCGAACCCACTATCTTCTGGATGCAAGCTCACAGCTGCGCACTCCTAACCGCACGCCCAGGTAACCCGGTATATAATAATATTAATAATAATAATAATAATAATAATAATAATAATAATAATAATAATAATAATAATAATAATAATAATAAAGAGTACCCAGACCACTCTTGCTACTCTTTAATTTGAAGTGATAAATCAATATACATACAAACACAAACATTCAAAGAATTTATTTAGAGAGAAATGTCCTTAAACACAACGATGCATTTTGCATTTTACAGAAGAACGTAGAAATCATAAAACGCAAGTGACTGATGATATCAGTATCGTGCCTAATACTTTCGTTATGCACATTTAAATTTGTTTTAATAACAGAATATCTCTTATGAGGATAAATTTATTCGTGTTGAAAGGCACATATAATTGTGTTTGCAAAACTATTTATATAATAACTTAAAACTATACACTACAAAATTAAACTAGAATACAAGGACAAAATTTGTCCAACTGAATGGAAGAAGTAAAATATATAGGAGATTATCACAAAGAAGGCGATCTGTTGGTGATATGGCGATGAATGAATCACGAACACAATTGTTGTGGAACAAAGTGTTACATTATGTCTGCTTATATGGTCCAGAAATGAACACATTGAATGCAAACATCAATTTTAAATGGAATTAAAATACTGTTCTAAAATTAAATTAAGAAGTTCTAAATTAGATTTTAACTATTTCAAACCTTGATTATTTTCTACACGTAATGAAATTACAATTTGTCATTTATTCATCTCGGAGGACAACAAATGAGTGTTACTGTTTCTTTGGGATCCAGTGCCACTTGCAATCACGCCCAGTATTACCTGCAAAATGTAACAAATGAACCGGGCTGAGTAGCTCAGACGGTTGAGGCGCTGGCTTTCTGACCCCAACATGGCAGGTTCGATTCTGGCTCTAAGTCCGGTGGTAATTGAACGTGTTCAAATGCGCCAGGCTCGTGTCGGTAGATTTACTGGCACGTAAAAGAAATCCTGCGGGACTGAATGCCGGCACCTTGACGTCTCCGAAAACCGTAAAAGAAGTTAGTGCGACGTAAAGCCAATAACATTATTATGTAATAACGATATAATTGCCTTTTTCTTCTTATTCTCCTTCTTCTAAATATTTTTATTATATACTGTAGATACGATATATTACGACTGTTTGCTAACTTTAGATATTATACTACTTTATTCATAAAATCTAAATGAGTGTAAGAGATAACCTACTGAATTTTCAATCAAATTTGAAATCTACTTTTCGTACTTCACTTTTCAAGATTTTTTTCACTGTTTTACGTCACAACGACGCAGGTAGGCCTTTTGGCGACGATGAGATATTTAAAGACTAAGAAGGAATCGCCCGTGGCCTTATTTAAGGTACATTTGCCTGTTGCGAAAATGGGAAACCACAGGAAACCATCTTCAGGGTTGTCGACAGTGGGGTTCGAACCCACTATCTCCCAAATGCAAGCTCACAGCTGCCTACCCCTAACCGTACGGCCAACTCGCTCGTTTTTTCTAGTTTCAGTCACGTCCAGACCAATATCGTAAAGTAAGGGTACCAACATTATATTTTTAAAAATAGATAAGTTTATGAAAACGCACAATAAATTTCGAAACTCGTGAGAAAGAGTATGAAATAAACAAAAACTTGATAATGTATCTTACACTAGGTTTGACTGGTCTAATGAGTT
Organism: Anabrus simplex; assembly: GCF_040414725.1. NCBI lineage: Eukaryota > Metazoa > Arthropoda > Insecta > Orthoptera > Tettigoniidae > Anabrus > Anabrus simplex. Next base: position 345,773,697 of record NC_090269.1, on the reverse strand, counting down.
AATGTTACCTTAACTATTAAGTCTTACGAGACCCTGGGGTGCCATAATTTCACCTTTGAAAGTATTTATTTGTTCTGCATATAGGTCTACATGTGGTTCTCTGTCTCAATGTAATCCTCTTAGATGCCATCAGACTGCACCACGATTCGTTCCTGTGACATTTAGTATAGATGGGTAGCTGGTGAGTACGAAGAGGGGTTTATTGGATGGGCATTGTGGATTAAGGAAGGTTATCCGGCTGAGATATAGCAGAATGCTCTTTGGATTTAGGATAACAAGAGCTACGCGTATTAGTGCTGGACTTGAGTAGTGAATAGCGGCAGTTGATCCGGATAGGTGGTATTGTGAGAGAGAACTGCCTCTGTTTACAGCGCTAATTGCATTGCGGGAGTGCCTCAGTTTCAGGAGTAGTGAATATGGTAATAGCTTCTTAATTTTTCATAACAACACATTCTTCGTGTTCGAATTGCTGCACTCCAAGAAGGCAATCGTTCTAACAGTAAGAAGAAAAGTCTGATACTTTCATTATCTAAATATGTGAACAGGTAAAATCAACAAATCGATTTTAGAAACATCACTATCAATGACAAAAATGGATTATTTTGATGTTAGGCCTATGGAAAAGGGATTGAGAAGACGATCGATTTTGAAAAATTGTTTTAATCGGTACGTATAATACAAATGATTGCAGTAGAATAGTAATTTATAATGGAATCACATATGCCATAAGTAACGAATGTGTTTATTTTCAATATAGACGTAGTGCCATAAATGAAATGAGAGTATTATTAAGCTATATCGTCGCTGCGGGAGCAATACCGCGTATCTGACAATGCTCTTCCTATCCATTACTGTCCTCAGAACTGGTCACGCCTTACAACGATATATGGATGAGCAGTCCATCAGAACAATTTTCGTTTTGTTTGTTCTCCTATGCAAGTGTGTGAAGGTATATTTATTTTAAATACAATATTCTGTAGGAATGCGTAAATATGTCATTCAAACAAATATTCCTACAGTGCGGTACGGTAAGGTTCCTTAGCGTACGTGCCTGTCATAAAGGCAAGCACCTCATGTGGACTCGCAGAATAAACCCAAATCCAGCCCTTAGTCCAAAAATAAAATCCTTGGACTGGGCGGGAATCGAACCCATCCACCTGGAGCCCTAGGTAAGAGACAGGCACCCTACCACTACAACACGGGGCTAGGCAATTATTATCTGCATGTGCTAGTCTATCCTAACGTAGTACAGAAGTCTTCAAAATAACGGACTCCGGATCGGTTTCGGACCACGATGTCTTTCTTCCAGGACCTGCACGGTTTATACGATGTCAAGAATAAGAAAGAATGGGAACACATTACGATTAACTCGGTAAATATATTTCAAAGAGTAATGCAAGATTTACACATCCCCTGGCATAGAGAAATGTTTGCTCCATCCCAATGTTTCAGAGATATGAGAGTGAACAGGTTTTCTATCTGCTCCTGAGTAGTTACTTGGTTTTCCTCTAGCCAGCAGCCTCTTCTCCATTTCACTTCGTAGTTAGCGTTATTTTTGAATTCGTGTGTGGACTAAGCAACAGCTAACTTACATCCCTGTACTCAAGATTTGAAGGAGCAAGGAATTCATTTTCCCAAACTTCCTTCGGTGTCTTGGAATGAAGGATAGCTGCGAAAAATTTCGGAATTTTTACACCAGAAGAGAGAATTTTATGATCGGTTTATTCAGTTCAACAAACTGAGGGACATTTCTCAGATTGTGAAAACACATTTCTCTGTCAATTGTTGAGGAGAACGATGTACCGTTGCAAATGAATTGTGAGGCTTCCACACAGAAGAATTACAGACAGAAATGTTAAGGCTGCAGGTGACTGAAGAAGGGGCAGGAAAAGTTGATGTATCGTTTTGGAACTATCTCGTTGGGATTGTTACCCTTACATGCGCAAGTTTTCGAAATATATGCTGTCAATGTTTGGGTTAACATACGTCAATGAAAATATGTTATCCAATCTGAATTTTGCGAAAACAAATTTGAGATCTAGAATTACTAATAACACTTGATGACTGCTTAACAATTGCTGGAACTTCGTGCATCCCAAACTTCGACAGATTTCAGAAAACAAGTCATGCCACTTCCCTCACAAACGAGATTGGGTGATTGAATTATACATTTCAGATGTACGTATGAACACTGAATTTAAAATGTCATTTATATAAAATTTTGTTTGCTTTTCAATATCTCGTATGTAAACACTCCACTGGTTGAAATTTTTCAAATGCTAGGAAATACACTGTTAATTGATACTAAGGTACACAGTATATACGGAGTAACCAAACACCGTACGCAAAACCAGCCCATAATTTATTTAACCAAATATTTGGACCCCAGAACCACCATTCCTTTGCAATATACCATCAATTCAGTCTCGGAGTAAAAATAGTTGAAGTCTCCTGATGTAGTGCATCATTAAATATAATTATATTATTAAGGGGTTACATTTTCTCATCTATATACACTGACTGACAGAGCAAATGCAACACCAAGAAGGAGTGGTCAGAACTTTATGCCAATTGCAGGGTAGACTGACGTCACTGAGGTATGCTCATGATGTGAAATGCGCCGCTGTGCTGCGCACGTAGCGAACGATAAATGGGACACGGCGTTGGCGAATGGCCCACTTCGTACCGTGATTTCTCAGCCGACAGTCATTGTAGAACGTGTTGTCGTGTGCCACAGGACACGTGTATAGCTAAGAATGCCAGGCCGCCGTCAACGGAGGCATTTCCAGCAGACAGACGACTTTACGAGGGGTATGGTGATCGGGCTGAGAAGGGCAGGTTGGTCGCTTCGTCAAATCGCAGCCGATACCCATAGGGATGTGTCCACGGTGCCAGCGCCTGTGGCGAAGATGGTTGGCCCAGGGACATGTGGCACGTGCGAGGGGTCCAGGCGCAGCCCGAGTGACGTCAGCACGCGAGGATCGGCGCATCCGCCGCCAAGCGGTGGCAGCCCCGCACGCCACGTCAACCGCCATTCTTCAGCATGTGCAAGACACCCTGGCTGTTCCAATATCGACCAGAACAATTTCCCGTCGATTGGTTGAAGGAGGCCTGCACTCCCGGCGTCCGCTCAGAAGACTACCATTGACTCCACAGCATAGACGTGCACGCCTGGCATGGTGCCGGGCTAGAGCGACTTGGATGAGGGAATGGCGGAACGTCGTGTTCTCCGATGAGTCACGCTTCTGTTCTGTCAGTGATAGTCACCGCAGACGAGTGTGGCGTCGGCGTGGAGAAAGGTCAAATCCGGCAGTAACTGTGGAGCGCCCTACCGCTAGACAACGCGGCATCATGGTTTGGGGCGCTATTGCGTATGATTCCACGTCACCTCTAGTACGTATTCAAGGCACGTTAAATACCCACCGCTACGTTCAGCATGTGCTGCGGCCGGTGGCAATCCCGTACCTTCAGGGGCTGCCCAATGCTCTGTTTCAGCAGGATAATGCCCGCCCACACACTGCTCGCATCTCCCAACAGGCTCTACGAGGTGTACAGATGCTTCCGTGGCCAGCGTACTCTCCGGATCTCTCACCAATCGAACACGTGTGGGATCTCATTGGACGCCGTTTGCAAACTCTGCCCCAGCCTCGTACGGACGACCAACTGTGGCGAATGGTTGGCAGAGAATGGAGAACCATCCCTCAGGACACCATCCGCACTCTTATTAACTCTGTACCTCGACGTGTTTCTGCGTGCATCGCCGCTCGCGGTGGTCCTACATCCTACTGAGTCGATGCCGTGCGCATTGTGTAACCTGCATATCGGTTTGAAATAAACATCAATTATTCGTTCGTGCCGTCTCTGTTTTTTCCCCAACTTTCATCCCTTTCGAACCACTCCTTCTTGGTGTTGCATTTGCTCTGTCAGTCAGTGTACATAAAATGAAATATTTGTCTAGACATTGCTTAGAATTTAAAAAGAATGGTATTTCTGTATCGGTCGTGTCCACAGTAATGAGGAAATGCACTTTTTACTCTTTCATAATGTCTGTCTGTCTGTCTGTCTGTCTGTCTGTCTGTCTGTCTGTCTGTCTGTCTGTCTGTCTGTCTGTATGTACGCTCATCACGAGAAAACGGCTGAAGAGAATTTAATTAAGATCGGTATGTAAAGTCGGGGAATGAGCCACTACAATCGGGGCTATAAATCCTTTTATTCACACTATGTGAAATAGTAATTTAGGGGAACTCCTAAAATTTAATTCTCAATTATTTTTTATTGGTGGCCCTATCAATAAATACTACATAACTAAAGTTATATATAATTAAAATTCCGATAATTTATGTCTTATAAATTTTTACCGTACCGGCTATGGTAACAGATATTCATATACATTTTGTATTGTCGTTGCTAAGTCCATATCAACGCCGAGCCACGAGAAAATGGGGAAACAGAATTTTATGAAACTCGGTATACCGTATAGAGTCGCGGAATAATAAAATACAGTCTAATATATAAACAATTTTATTCATCCTGGATGAAATGGTAGTTGAGGGGAAGGTGCCTAAATTTTTAATTCTTAAATACCTATGTTATTGTTCCTCTCGAAAAGTACTAGATAACAACAGTTATATGGAATACACTTTCCGACCATTTATGTTTTATTCAGTTTTACCGTACGACTACGGTATGAGTGATATTTCAGAGTCGGAAGAAAACTAAATGTGAAGGCCTACAATATTGAAAACTCATAAAATTGATAAAAAAACATTGCATTGATCAATGTTTGTTGTGGCATTCCTTGTCTCTTATGCTGCCACTCCTCTCCGATAGATGGGATTACTGCTGCATACCGAGTATAACAACCTACCTGAATATGAGCGGGGAATAGCTGAGGAGTTAGATAACTTTCTTCTTTAGCATGCCATTCCTCGGGTTCATACATTTTCTGTTACTGCTGGTACGTAACAGACCGGTTCATCATAGTATTCTAGCTATTCGATCCCTACTCCGACGCACTGATTGGAACGATAAGTAAGCACATTTAACGGAATAATGGTAAAGGTTACAATTATTAAAAGAGCCGTTCCTTAAAAAAACTTCCTCCTCTTCACTTCTACTAAATTCTAATTCATTTTATTCAAATTAGCAGCGAAGAAGGGGGTTCTCCTCTGGCTTGGAAGAAATAATTATCTCCAAGTTAGATAGCTTTTACCTCCGCCAGTGTAGTGAATTGAGAATTTTCTACTCATCGGGTACTCATAGGAAACAAACGAGTTTGGACTGTTCGATCGGCAGCGTAGTACTGTTCGTTAAAAGTGAGAAAATTAGTTGTTTTCATTTGATCATTTCATATTTAGCATTGTTTCAATCGCAACATTCCTCCTGGCGTCATTGTAATGACATATGTTGACTGCCGTTGGGAAAAACCACTAAGACAGTCCTTCTGAATACCAGCGTCAGGTGGAGAGTGAGTGTCTACCATTATAATGAAAACTCCCAAAGTTAATTGTGACTGATGGTAGGCAAGAGGGACTACCATTACAACGAAAATTTCCTAACCTAGTCTTCACATAAGAAAATATGTTTGGTGACTACTCTGTCGCGTTTCTAAGGTAACGTTAAGAGCTATGCAATTTAATAAAATCTTACCCCAACATGTACGCTACCTAATCTAAAATTCTGTGTACAATGTAGAATTCCGTAGCGAAGCAAGGGTACATCAGCTAGTAGTGGTATAAAGTTATTACGCGTGATACCAGTGGAGGTAACCCGACATAACTTCAATTTCCACATTAGTGACCTCGAACCTGTTTGAACAGCGGAGTTTGAGAATGTTTAAATGCGGCAACTCCGTGACGATGGCGTCTGACATACTACACATATCTATTATTATTATTATTACTATTATTATTATTATTATTATTATTATTATTATTATTATTATTATTATTATTATTATTATTATTATTATTATTATTATTATTATTAATTATCTGCATACAGTGGAATCAATATTTACCGTAAAGTATGTTATGGCAGAAACCCAAGCATCGTACTAAAATAAAACACCACAGTGATTATCATGATACTCTTCCTATTTTGGCAGAGAGTAAATTTGTTATTTTATTACATACATACATACATACATACATACATACATACATACATACATACATACATACATACATACATACTTTATCATTATAGACTGTTATGCCTTTCAGCGTTCAGTCTGCAAGCCACTGTGAATTTAATAAACGTCGCCACAATCCTCTATTTGCAACTAATGCTGTGGCCTCATTTAGTTCTATACCTCTTATCTTTAAATCGTTAGAAACCGAGTCTAACCATCGTCGTCTTGGTCTACCTGTACGTCTCTTACCCTCCATAAGAGTCCATTATTCTCCTTGGTAACCTATCCTCCTCCATTCGCCTAACATGTCCCCATCACCGAAGCCGGTTTATGCATACAGCTTCATCCATCGAGTTCATTCGTAAATTAGCCTTTATCTCCTCATTCCGAGTACCCTCCTGCCATTGTTCCCACCTGTTTGTACCAGCGATCATTCTCGCTACTTTCATGCCTGTTACTTCTAACTTATGAATAAGATATCTTGAGTCCATCCAGCTTTCGCTCGCATAAAGCAATGTTGGTCTGAAAATAGACCGATATAAAGATAGTTTCGTCTGGGAGCTGACTTCCTTCTTACAGAATACTGTTGATCGCAACTGCGGGCTCACTGCATTAGCTTTACTACACCTTGATTCAATCTCACTTACTATATTACCATCCTGGGAAAACACACAATCTAAATACTTGAAATTATCTACCTGTTCTAGCTTTGTATCACCAATCTGACATTCAATTCTGTTGAATTTCTTACGTACTGACATCAATTTAGTCTTCGAAAGGCTAATTTTCATACCATACTCATTGCACCTATTTTCATGTTACAAGATATTAGACTGCAGGCTTTCGGCACAATCTGCCATTACGACCAAGTCGTCAACATAGGCCAGACTTCTTATACATTTCCACCTAACTGAATCCCTCCCTGCCATTTTATACCTTTCAGCATATGGATCCATGTAAACTACAAACAGCAAATGTCAAAGATTACAACTTTGTCTAACCCATGTAAGTACCCTGAACCAAGAACTCATTCTACCGTCAATTCTCACTGAAGCCCAATTGTCAACATAAATGCCTTTGATTGATTTTAATAACCTACCCTTAATTGCATAGTCCCCCATTATGGCAAACATCTTTTCTCTTGGTACCATGTCATATGCTTTCTCTAGATCTATGAAACATAAACACAACTGCCTATTAATCTCGTAGCATTTTTCAATTACCTGGCGCATACTGAAAATCTGATCCTGACAGCCTCTCTGTGGTCTGAAACCACACTGGTTTTCATCCAACTTCCTCTCAACGATTGACCGCACCCTCCCTTCCAAGATGCCAGTAAATACTTTGCCTGGTATACTAATAAATGAGATACCTTGATAGTTGTTGCAATCCTTCCTGTTCCCTTGCTTACAGATTGGTGCCATTACTGCTTTTATTCCAATATGAAGGTACCTTACCAACACTCCATGCTAATCTTGCTACTCTATGAAGCCATTTCATCCCTGCCTTCCCACTATACTACACCATTTCAGGTCTAATTTCATCTACTCCTGCTGATTTATGACAATGGAGTTTATTTACCATCCTTTCCACTTCCTCAAGTGTAAAGTGTTATTTTATTAATAAGGTATATTTTTCAAGAGCGATTATTTATGTTTAAACATTAGTTTTTTTTACGAACACGAAGGAATTAGTTTCATGTAACGTATTATTGTGGTTGTAAAAAGAATTCTTCTAAGTTAAAAACTGTGTAATTTTCGACTGCCATGTCAGCGACTTTAATGTGAAATTTGTGAGAAAATGTCCTTTATTTTTTAGATATTTTGACTAGAAATATTGACTAGAAAAATGCACGTAATAATTCATTACTGACTATTTAATAAATATAAAATAATTTCTTTATATACTGACCAAACGTAAATATTTTCTTATTATATGTATCTATGATTTATCTATGTTTTATCCGTATTGACGTTCAGGGGAATGCGGTTATACACTAACAAGGATATGTTCGATCATTAAGTATTTAAGGGACCGTTATCAAATTAAAATTAAATTTCTTGGCGTATATATTATCACAAGATATAAAACGCACATTAAAATATATTATGTCTACATAGAAGATACTTAAAATACCAGATGTGAAATTCAAATAAAAGTTTTGGTAAAGTGACCAATTGTAACAAGTTCTGTTGGAATGGAAATCTGAAGTGTATCACTCTGTTCACATTTATTCCTTGTATGTGCCCATTTGTTGGCAAAGCCTACCAGTTTACATAAAGTTAAAAATATCTATTCTTAAGAATATTTTTAAATGTCTGCCGAAGTTACGTAGTTAATTAGAAGTCATCAGCGGTTATAATAGAGAAGCATATAATATATGGGTACCAACCCGTGAACAGGCTTCTTAAAAAGTATAAGTGGAAGGTCAGTCGGTGGATTAGGCTAAAGAGTATCCTGCTGGCCGGTATCAATGTAGGGAAATATTTACATGGCCTTCGTCCGTATTTCCCCACTTATCGAAGTGTTGACAGTCTGAAGAGAGGAGGACCTGATATGCATCTACTGTATTTGTTATAGCATATTACTGGTTCCATCTGTCTTTTGACTGATCTCTTACTTTTCGCGATTTTTATCCGCACAGCATGATAAAATGTAATTTAAATGGTAGCTCTTCCACTATAATTTTTATTTTGTCCGAGGCTGCTATTCACCTTATTTTTAATATTATTATTATTATTATTATTATTATTATTATTATTATTATTATTATTATTATTATTATTATTATTATTAATTTAACAATTAAACAATTTTAGCCGTATATCACACAGTAAGTGTGGAGAAATTTACAAATATTTAAAACTTTCCTTCTCAAAGAAAATATTAAATATTCAAAATTTAGTGTAAAATTTCGGTAGTGATTTATCAGAATAAAATGTTTAAACATGCATAGTATTATTGGTTTTAATTATGGAGTCGTATTTGGATTCGGAATGTAATGAATAATGTGCGATTGAACACAGAAGTCCAAAGTCGATTGCTTCGAACAATGGAAAGTTAAATTCTCACAGTGTGGGGTGACCGATAATGAGGCATGTGTACTACGGTAACGAGCAAGTAGCGGCGTAGAGTCCCGGAGAGAACGACCCAGCGACAATCGATAGTACGGCGGCCAGGGGCTAGGGTGTGGCTACCCACACCGCGTGATGTGGTTATCCTTACACACTTGTAGGGTACCTTCAACACTCCGTCAATAGCTGAACCGGAAACATTTCCTTGGGTATTGGATTTCAAACAACTGGCAGGAAATTCTGCCCCGGTATTTAGCTGTAACTCTGAGAAATTTCTTTTGATTGTTCTGAGGTTTAGACAACAAATTAATGTCGTTAAATAACATAAACATAATAATCAATCGTTATAATCATAATTCTAGCGAATTATTTTCGTCTTTATCAATATAATACAGAAAACATCACGTATATACTACGCAGTGAATATCATATTGTTCGTAACATCTTAGGATGTTTTTATATCCTTTATCTGTAATTTTCTAATCATATTATTTGTATATATTTTTCTTTGACCGCGTAGCAGCCTTGATAATTTCCAGGGAGCTAATAAAATAAATATACAATGTATGATTCAAGAATCACAGTAATATTCATGTGAATATTTGATATTTGCTACACTGACTGGCAACAAGCTATATTTAAGAAATCCACAACTATTCAATTACCAACGTATCACGGTAAAAGCAGGCAGACAAGTTTTAGTTTTATGATGGTAATTATTGTTTACAAGGAAAATACCTCCTCATAAAGATTAATCATTGAAAAATTCAATGAAGCGACCCTTTCAATAATGAAAATGTCGCCAAATAATGGAAATGACCACAAAGGGCGTGAAACTGGAAGCCTTCCTAGGACTTACAAACATAATACCAGTTAGACTCTAGTAGAAATTCGTGGTTGGCAAGCCGTGCTTTTAACTTGAAACTCTCTGTGTACGTGGGGGTTACGCTTCCAGTCACCCGTCATGTCAGATAGCACAGAATGTATGTATTCTACAGTCGCACTCACAGAGGGTATGGTTATATTTATAGGCCTACATGACTGTTTATATCATGATCATAGTTACTAGACCTGTATTTTTGTATTTAGGCCGAACAACAGGGAAGTACATTATTTCTGAAATTTGGCATGCGCTGGTCAAATTTCACCCACGGCCGTATTGTTGAGAAACTAGTGGATACGCTACACGCCTATTACGCCCATTTATTTACTACATATATTCTCTCTTTACCCCCTTCTGCTTGTCCTCTGAAAAGTCATGTTAGTCTCTTTCCCCCCACCGATATATTGATTTGTGTCATTCTCAACATGAGGTGATGATTTCATAAAAGTGGCCCAGTAGTAGTACTTCGTGTCTGACCCTGCCCAATGTTCTAAGCCAATATCATATATAGGTACAGTGATGATATCGTTGTTGATTTTTATAAGAAAACTTGTAATGATGATGAAATTTATAATCAGGAAGATGAAGAGAAGGTGTGCACAGAAATGTTATTTTAATTCTAGAACTCTCTACATCATTTCTTCAATAATTTAATTCTTCGTTCTGTGTGATTGTGTTAATTAAATGCCAGGGTTACTTTTCATATAACTTCTTCATTAACACTGGAGTTTGATGTGAGATTTGTCTGCCTTTATTAGGCTACACGTTCTACATTCCCGTACATCCCCCTCAACTTTATATACCTTGATGATTTTGTTTCGTTTTTAATCCCGGCCACTAACAAGAATTCGCTTTTTGGTACAATAACGCCCGTAAAAACAATAAGTCCCAACCACCTCACTGCAGTGTATTTCATTCTTTTCGTTATCGTTAAGATAACGAACAAGCTCATGGGGTTTATTGTCAGTTTTCATACGTCTTCCCGAATGCATTCATGTTTATCGGCTCTAAACTTACTTACGACTAATTTTTTTGCAGTCTTGAGATTGATCAGTTGCCACAAAATAGGTTCCGGTCATATAACTATTTAATATATTCTCTTTATGATTAATCGTTGCATGGAAATCTCAAAATATTTGTTTTGAAAAGGAATTTTTTACCTTCGTGTTGGCCGCTTGTCTTTTGTGAAACTCTGGGTTACCGTTGTCTTTAACTTTGAATGACGTATTTGTGACCTGCCTTCACCTCCAATTTCTGTGTAAAATTAACGTATTTCTCTATTCCTTGCAGATTTGGGTGTTAGATATTTTTTCTACATATAATTGGTCATTTTACGGTAGCACCGTATATAAAAAGCTTAAAGATGATTTTTATTTTGTGTTCATATTTTAGCGGCATGTAAGCCTCCCTGGCTCAGGCGGCAGCGCGTCGGCCTCTCACCGCTTCAAATTCCGGTCATTCCATGTGAGACTTTTGCTGGACAAAGCAGACGCGGGACAGGTTTTTCTCCGGGTAATCCTGTTTTCCCCGTCATATTTCATTCCAGCAACACTCTCCGTTATCATTTCATTTCATCCCTCAGTAATTAATCATTGCAACAGGCCTCGGCAGCCGGCACAGTTCCTGTTCTCGCCGTAAAATGGGGCTTCATTCATTCCACCCCTGACCCGATCAATGAATGGAAAACAGGTTGTAGGTTTTCATCATTTTAGCGGCATGTAGTATAACTGTACTTACAACGATGCGTAGTATCTACAGTTGAAGGAAAGGAGTTATTTTACCCGCATATTTTAATCTCTTTTCCATGAAGCTGTTTTGGTTTGACGAATGCAATATTTAAACTCTAAGGTGCACTTTACATCCTCTGTTAATGAGTGGTACCACCTATTATAACTTTTAAGTTTTTCAGTCTGCCGATACACTAATTATAACACTTAGAACACTATATCGTATCTGCAAAAAAAACCACGTAATAATAAATGGCGCAAAGGGATTATTGCTGTTTGAAGCGTATCAGCAGTGAATAGTTGCTTGTAAGAGGAATATGCTGGTTTGCTTTCCAAAATTTCTTCGTTTCCTTGCTCTTAAGAAGCTGTAAGTTACATGTAGGCAATCAATAATTCATGGATATTATTTTGTTTCTTAATGTCTACATAGTTATATTGTGCCTAATATTGTTTTTTAATTTCCTATTGCTGCTAGGGATTCACTAAGATTGAGCCCGATTTGAGGCTCATGATAGTAAATACAGAAAATATTCAAAATATACACTTGTTAAATTTCCTTGTTACTAGAGGTTTTGGGAAACCTACGATAAAGCTTAAATTACTTGTAGATAATTGGCATTTAATAGGCTATGAACCTTCCTGTTTCTTCGAACTGGGTCACGACTGTATGGTACGCACTAGGATGCAGAAGGATCTAAAGAACTGCTTATCTAAATTGACTCAGAAGTATTTGATTTCTACTCTGTTTACTATATTGATACATGTAACATGATTACTTCGGAGTGTCACATGAAACGGTGAACTTTTAAAAAAAACTTGCATTTGGTAGGTTGTATCTTGACTCAGTCCGGTGATACTTAAAGAGGCTCAAATATGTCAGCTGCATGTGGGTAGATTTACTGGCACGTAAAATAACATCTCCAGAAACCGCAAAAGTAGTTAGTGGGACATAAAGCCAATTATTATTATTATTATTATTATTATTATTATTATTATTATTATTATTATTATTATTATTATTATTATTATTATTATTATTGTTAACTCGTATTAACAAATGATGTCCGCCTCTGTGGTGTAGTGGTTAGCGTGATTAGCTGCCACCCCTGGAGGCCCGGGTTCGATTCCCGGCTCTGCCACGAAATTTGGAAAGTGGTACGAGGGCTGCAACGGGGTCCACTCAGCCTCGGGAGGTCAACTGAGTAGAGGTGGGTTCGAATCCCACCTCAGCCATCCTCGAAGTGGTTTTCCGTGGTTTCCCACTTCTCCTCCAGGCGAATGCTGGGATGGTACCTAACTTAAGGCCACGGCTGCTTCCTTCCCTCTTCCTTGCCTATCCCTTCCAATCTTCCCATCCCTCCACAAGGCCCCTGTTCAGCATAGCAAGTGAGGCCGCCTGGGCGAGGTACTGGTCATACTCCCCAGTTGTATCCCCCGACCAAGAGTCTGAAGCTCCAGGACACTGCCCTTGAGGCGGTAGAGGTGGAATCCCTCGCTAAGTCCGAGGAAAAAACCGAACCTGGAGGGTAAGCAGATGATGATGATGATGAATTTGGAAATTATTACCTCATCAATATCCTCACTGTGAATTGTCCCAGCAGATTGTCAGTATTCAGCAGGCATATTAAGAAAGGACGGGGTATGTAAAGAATATACCTGGGTTTTCAGATGAACTTCATTGACAACACCATGACATAATGAATCTTACCGTACCTCACTCTGGGAATGTATGTTTTCATGACAAATTAACACACTTGTAAAGTATCATGTATTTAAGGTTTCTTTTCGTTTACACACCAGCATAGTAAAATGAACCCAACGAAAATTGTTCTGATGGACTGCATATCTATGTGTGGCTGGGAGGCATGACCGGTCTTCAGGAAAATAATGGGTAGGAAGAACATGGTCAGATGCGTGGTATTAGAACTAAGCCACCACCGAGCTCGATAGCTGCAGTCGCTTAAATGCGGCCAGTATCCAGTAATCGGGAGATAGTGGGTTCGAGCCCCAATGTCGGCAGCCCTGAAGATGGTTTTCCATGGTTTCCCATTTTCACACCAGGCAAATGCCGGGGCTGTACCTTAATTAAGGCCACGGCCGCTTCCTTCCACTTCCTAGTCCTTTCCTATCCCACCGTCGCCAAAGACCTATCTGTGTCGGTGCGACGTAAAACAAATAGCAGAACTAAGCCACCAAAATGTTTTATTTTGAGTGGGACGGTCAACGCTCTCCAAGCTGCACGTGTTCTTCAGCCAGTTTTACGGAAAAACGCTTCTAAACTCCACCGCTTTCTATTTCTGAATCATCTTCGTTTACATAAATATGTGCATACAAATACTTTGTTGTTGAGAGAGCATGCACGCTACGTTATGCAAATGTGGACGCAAGCCACAGGGTTACCCACTGTCTTTCAACACCACGCATCGCTATGTGCTTCTTTATACCCCTCAGTAATAGTAATAGTAAGAATTAATAATGAAAATCCTCATCCCATTTCCAGTCATTCCACCAGGTCAGGAATAGAATGAATTAAGCCCGCATCTAGCGGCAAAGATATGAAATTTGTCGGCTGCTGAAGCCTGCCGCACTCATCTGGGGCAGTGATTAATGAGTAACAGAAGAAAAGAAATTAAATAACTTGAAATTAAATGGAATAAAAGATGACAGGGAAAATCGGAGTAGCCGGAGAAAAATCTGTTCCGCCTCCACTTTGTCCAGCACAAAACTCAAATGAAGTGACCGGGTTTTGATCCACGGAACCCAGAGCTGAGAGGCCGACGCGCTACCACCTGAGCCACGGAGAATCTTCAAAGATATAACTGATAATAATAATAATAATAATAATAATAATAATAATAATAATAATAATAATAATAATAATAATAATAATAATAATAATAATAATAATGCATCCATGCATGCATACATACCTCCTTAAACATGAGCAATTTTCAGTCTAAAGATACGTCGCTGTGTAGATATTTTCTCATCATCATCATCATCATCTGTTTACCCTCCAGGTTCGGTTTTCCCTCGGACTTAGCGAGGGATCCCACCTCTACCGCCTCAAGGGCAGTGTCCTGGAGCTTCAGACTCTTGGTCGGGGGATACAACTGGGGAGTATGACCAGTACCTCGCCCAGGCGGCCTCACCTGCTATGCTGAACAGGGGCCTTGTGGAGGGATGGGAGGATTGGAAGGGATAGGCAAGGAAGAGGGAAGGAAGCGGCCGTGGCCTTAAGTTAGGAACCATCCCGGCATTCGGCTGGAGGAGAAGTGGGAAACCACGGAAAACCACTTCCAGGATGGCTGAGGTGGGAATCGAACCCACCTCTACTCAGTTGATCTCCCGAGGCTGAGTGGACCCCGTTCCAGCCCTCGTACCACTTTTCAAATTTCGTGACAGAGCCGGGAATCGAACCCGGGCCTCCGGGGGTGGCAGCTAATCACGCTAACCACTACACCACAAAGGCGGACGTAGATATTTTCTACAGAATAAAAATAATAATAGTAATGAAAAATGAAATGTCGTATGGCTTTCAGTGCCGGGATATCCCAGGAAGGGTTCGGCTCGCCAGGTGCAGGTCTTTCTATTTGACCCCCGTAGGCGACTTGCGCGTCGTGATGAGGATGAAATAATGATGAAGACAACACATACACCCAGCCCCCGTGCCAGAGAAATTAACCAATTAAGGTTAAAATCCCCGACGCGGCCGGGAATCGAACCCGGGGCCCTCTGAACCGAAGGCCAGTACGCTGACCGTTCAGCCAACGAGTCGAACATAATAGTAATAGTAATAATTAATGTTCTTCCGCTGAAGGGGAAGGCGGGCCTCTTAAATGGTGTCACCGTCCCTGAGGCAGGAGGTTTTTGTCGGAGAAGGAGACGTGCCGAGAAAGTGAGAGTGTTGGCGGCCGTGGCCTATACTAGGAACTGTCCCAGCATTCGCCTTGGTGCAGAAGAGCGGAAAACCACGAAAAACCATTCTCAGAACAACCGACTGTATGGACCAGCCCCTCTCCGTCTCCCGAATACAGAGGCTTAGAGCCACGGTAGAGCCGTGGCCACGCCTCCTCTGCTCGGTTGACCAGTCGGAGTGCAGAGCTGTCGAATCACGGACCAGCCGAAGACCACTCTGCAACCGCCGACCAGCATACTATTAAATCTAGTAAGAGCCATATCTCATTCTAGAGCACTGGAGCACCGCTGAGCCGAGATTTCATTTTATGACGTTCAGAAATAAATTACGTGTAAACCCTGCTAGAATATAAATGACGGTTTGACCTTGCCCGACATATTACAGCAATTTTGTGTACATACAGTGTAAACTGATACAGACTACCCCGTACTATGCAAAACCGAACAAGAGGTTTTGAGTGAGGCTCATCTTAAACACACTGTGCCATTTTATATAGATTGGAGTCCACGTATCTGATCATATTTATGAGATCTACGCACTATATCCACTCCTCAATATATGCATCCTATTAATAAAAGACTATTTAATGAGACGTCGCTGGAGAATTATGTATCTGATTGATTGGAGAACCCTTTTACATTCAGAGACCATGGCGGTGTAGTATACTGAAGATAAGGTAGGCTACGACTAATCACACACTTGCCAAATCACCACAGTTCTGTACAGTCTGGTCACATGAACATTAACTTTACAATTGTATGTATCTTAAAAACTTTTCAGTCTATCAACGACACAAGTTCAGTGTAAAATATAACATTATAATATACCTGTAAAAACATACACTCTATCAAACAAGAAATGACATGTTTGAATTTTTTGTTTTTGCAGGTATGCCATCATATATTGAAATTGTGTGACTGTCAGGATGGAAATATTTTAAGTTACATTTAACTTTTAAGTTACACTGGGGTGTAAAATATGGCACTTAAATAGTATACATCTAAAGTGATAGCTTACGCTTTCCAATTACTATTGTAAGAGCGTTCATGAAAAGGAAAATGAACCTTAAATGCATTATACTGCGGAAGTGCGTAAATACGTCATGTAAACGTACATTTCCACATTGCGCTACAGCAAGGTTCCTTTACACGTTAGCATAGGTAAATGAACATGACGAATATTTGTCTGCAGAACGCATATCTGTGTGTAGGTTGGAGGCGTGACCAGTCATAAGGAGAATAATAGACGGAAAGAACATTGTGGGGTATGACAGTTTGCTCACTCAGCGACGATATCTGTATCTCTTCGCTAAATGGGATGGAGTTTTCAGCTTTCATTGCCCCCAGAACCTAATCTAGTGCTATTTCTGTTGTAAACTGTATGCGCTCCAGAGAGTGAAGTGCCTCAGAATTGGCGATTATTTTATTCGATTTTTAGGATCTTGACGGACAACCTCTACATGCTCTGTTGCGGGGTAGCAGTAAATATATATCTCCTTGACAAGCAATACACCCTTACTAGCATCATAATCAGTCTGAAAAGCGAGTACCTGACGTTATAGTTGGTCCTTTATTTAAAGTTGCATATCCTTGTTAATTGTACTTTTATATAAGTTCCTATAAGTATCTATGAACCACATCCCTCTCCTCAATATATGCATCCTATTAATACAATACTAGTTAATGACACGTATAATTTATCAATAATAAATGGAATTTACAGACATTTCTCAAAAATTAATTATTTGATCGTGACATAATTAATTAATAATAAATGTAATTTGTATGTTATGGTGGTTTATCATGGTCCTCAAACTAAAATGACAAGTAGCAAGATTTAGCGTGTTTTGTTATCGACTATATTTATTAGGCTACTATTTTCACTTATTTGCAAGTTCACTCGCGTTTGACTTTTCCACTGCATACAGTTCGTACTCACGAAGTTGCACGAACACAGAGCTCATGCATTGTAGTCTTCCACCGACCCACCACGAACTTTCGGCCTTCATTGTCACAATCAAATTCTAATTTTTACAGATTAATGAGAAACCTGACACTGTTCGATTATAATGTTGAACACATTTCATAGAAGACAAAGTAGGGCCACCATACCACGAAAGACGCAAAATTAAGCAATTTCCTCAATTGTGCCGAATGTTGTAGGACTAAAGGGGCCCGAAAAGGTCTCAAATCGCGTCAAACTAAGAAAACAAATTTCGACAGTAACTTCCGGCTCGATAGCCGCAGTCGCTTAAGTGCGGCCGGTATCCAGTAATCGGGAGATTGTGGGTTCAAGCCCCACTGTCGGCAGCCCTGAAGATGGTTTTCCGTGGTTTCCCATTTTCACACCAGGCAAATGCCGGCGCCGTGCCTTACTTAAGGCCACGGCCGCTTCCTTCCAATTCCTAGGCCTTTCCTATCCCATCGTCGCCGTAAGACATATCTGTGTCGGTGCGACGTAAAGCAAATAGCAAAAAAATAAATAATAACTTCCGGCCTAAATGCAGTTTCGGAAGAACAGTCTAAAATCGCTTGTTTCTTTGCTCGTATCCTTTCTGATTCAAATGCTAGCCAAATTAACTTATATAATTATTTCTGTGATATTTTCCTTGGTTCAATAACCTCAGGCCTTTTTGGTTTTTGGAAAAGTCTACTCCGAATATGGTTATAGGAGCTTAAGAGAAACTCTGCATTGACTTACATTAGCGCTCGTAATGGTAGGAAAATGTAAACTGCTAATATAATTAACCGTATAGCGAAGATTAACAAAAGGATTGCTAAACAACATATTCTCATTTTTGTTAAATTGTAATTACACAGAATTTGTAGCCCCTAGTATGTTTTCAAAATTGAGTTGCTTGTCCGCAGTTTGTTTTAAATTCTCAATGCCAGATTGAATGCCACATTTTTAAATTCGCATAATTTCTTCCTTATGTTTGTCAGTAATCTGCGGAGTCCGAATTTTTAGGCAGTAAGAGGTCAGAATGAACTACTGTAGTGTCTACCCTTCATAACGATCGTGTTATGAGTGTTGCCTAAACTTCAGGGGTACGGCCCATCAGAACCATTACTCTTGCTGCATAACGGAAAAAACGGGTTGGACGACACTTCCTAATAACCAAATTAGTTTACATTCTAACTTATTACTGACTAAAATCCCGAGTCTAGTCATTTGTGATCGTCCTTTGTATTTTAAATTAATCTTCACCGAAAATAAATTTTCACATACATACATTGCATTGTCAGTGAAATTGTCCATTTATTTCGGTATGTAGAACATGCAGAAATCAAAGCATGACACATTATAAAATTTCGCTTTATATCAGCCTTACTTTGAATAGCAATTACTGCCATGAAACATTGCAGGCACTGCCTTAATATCAACATGAACGGGAAAACGATATCATTCAAACGATTAAATGTTCGACAATATCACATCGCAGCAACTGTAGCCGCGGGCCGTGGGTTTTGCACAGCTCTTATACACCGATAGTACGGATATTGAAACTTGAATTGTCATCCCCTTTTGTGTGTGCATATACGTGCAAATTGCCTGAAAACCTACGTGAGAAACAATGAAATGGCGTATGGCTTTTTAGTGCCGGGAGTGTCCGAGGACAAGTTCCGTTCACCAGGTGCAGGTATTTTTTATTGACGCCCCCGTAGGCGACCTGGGCGTCGTGATGAGGATTAAATGAAGATGATACATACACGCTGTCCCCGTTCCGGCGGAATCGAACCCGGCACCCCTGTCACCAAAGACCAGCACGCTAACCGTTTAACCATACAGCCGGACACAACCTACGCTATTTTTTAAGTTTGAAGAAGAATGTGTTCCTTTTAGCCGGAAATGACACACATCGGTGTGGTCGGTCCTTTCCTGCTCCACCATTTAATTATGCACAATGTATGATCTCATGTCAGGAGAAAGCTTTGTACCAGAACATCTCACGATCCTGAAACTACTGACACAGCTATGAATCGAACCCAGGTTGTTCTTAGCAGAGTGCGATACTGTAATACTTAGAGAGAAAAAGTACTCACTAAATTCCTGTACTGACACTCTAATTTAGTTGCAATCCGTAACATACTCAATCGCTATAGATATTGGAGCAATAGAGGATCATTCCAGCTATTTTAGCTAGAAGAATATCTCGCAGATCAAATACAAATATTGACAGCTAATAGTCTTCCCATCTACAATATCATTTGATTCTATTTGTTTGATGTGTTTATTTTATTGTCCATTCCGCTTGAATGCTCCGTGAATAGTGTGCTCAGCAGTAAATATTGATTTGACGCCATCCATGAAACAGCCAGGGTGAACCATTATGACCATGAGATACCACCAGTAGATTCGATAGTTCGATATATCACCGGAGATTCCTAAACTTCCTGCTGTCGCGGGTCATATCCTCCGTTGGTTTTTCCTATCTCCCGCTGTTCCAAGACTACCATTGATTTTTACAGCACCAGTCTCTCATGCTTTGTTATTTGATTTAAAACATTTCTTCTAGTTTTTGTCGCGTCCGGTTGAATGGCCAAAACGGTTAGCGTGCTGGCCTTTGGTCACAGGGGTCCCGGGCTCGATTCCCGGCAGGGTCGGAAATTTTAGCAATCATTGGTTAATTTCGCTGGCACGGGGACTGGGTGTATGTGTCATCTTCATTATCATTTCACACTCATCACGACGCTCAGGTCGCCTACAGGAGTCAAATCCAAAGACCTGCATCTGGCGAGCCGAATATGTCTTCGGACACTCCCGGCACTAAAAGCCATACGCCATTTCATTTCAGTTGTTGTCGCATGAAAGTCTGTTTCAAATGAGGTCCTTCAGTTATTGATTTAGAAATTATACAGCAGAGAACTTTGAGAAGATGTCTTTCAACCCCAATTGACATTTAGTTGAAAATAATTTCATTGAACTAACTTTACAAATTTAGTATGGCCAAATACAACTTACACACTAAGTAGCTAAGTGTATAAGAATACAATACAAATTAAACGTATTCACTGTCAGGAATCAAATTCAAGGAGCACTATAAATATGATAAATACACTGACTGACAGAGCAAATGCAACACCAAGAAGGAGTGGTTCGAAAGGGATGAAAGTTGGGGAAAAAAACAGAGACGGCACGGATGAATAATTGATGTTTATTTCAAACCGATATGCAGGTTACACAATGCGCACGGCATCGACTCAGTAGGATGTAGGACCACCGCGAGCGGCGATGCACACAGAAACACGTCGAGGTACAGAGTCAATAAGAGTGCGGATGGTGTCCTGAGGGATGGTTCTCCATTCTCTGTCAACCATTTGCCACAGTTGGTCGTCCGTACGAGGCTGGGGCAGAGTTTGCAAACGGCGTCCAATGAGATCCCACACGTGTTCGATTGGTGAGAGATCCGGAGAGTACGCTGGCCACGGAAGCATCTGTACACCTCGTAGAGCCTGTTGGGAGATGCGAGCAGTGTGTGGGCGGGCATTATCCTGCTGAAACAGAGCATTGGGCAGCCCCTGAAGGTACGGGAGTGCCACCGGCCGCAGCACATGCTGCACGTAACGGTGGGCATTTAACGTGCCTTGAATACGCACTAGAGGTGACGTGGAATCATACGCAATAGCGCCCCAAACCATGATGCCGCGTTGTCTAGCGGTAAGGCGCTCCACAGTTACTGCCGGATTTGACCTTTCTCCACGCCGACTCCACACTCGTCTGCGGTGACTATCACTGACAGAACAGAAGCCTGACTCATCGGAGAACACGACGTTCCGCCATTCCCTCATCCAAGTCGCTCTAGCCCGGCACCATGCCAGGCGTGCACGTCTATGCTGTGGAGTCAATGGTAGTCTTCTGAGCGGACGCCGGGAGTGCAGGCCTCCTTCAACCAATCGACGGGAAATTGTTCTGGTCGATATTGGAACAGCTAGGGTGTCTTGCACATGCTGAAGAATGGCGGTTGACGTGGCGTACGGGGCTGCCACCGCTTGGCGGCGGATGCGCCGATCCTCGCGTGCTGACGTCACTCGGGCTGCGCCTGGACCCCTCGCACGTGCCACATGTCCCTGCGCCAACCATCTTCGCCACAGGCGCTGCACCGTGGACACATCCCTATGGGTATCGGCTGCGATTTGACGAAGCGACCAACCTGCCCTTCTCAGCCCGATCATCATACCCCTCGTAAAGTCGTCTGTCTGCTGGAAATGCCTCCGTTGACGGCGGCCTGGCATTTTTACCTATACACGTGTCCTGTGGCACACGACAACACGTTCTACAATGACTGTCGGCTGAGAAATCACGGTACGAAGTGGGCCATTCGCCAACGCCGCGTCCCATTTATCGTTCGCTACGTGCGCAGCACAGCGGCGCATTTCACATCATGAGCATACCTCAGTGGCTTCAGTCTACCCTGCAATTGGCATAAAGTTCTGACCACTCCTTCTTGGTGTTGCATTTGCTCTGTCAGTCAGTGTATGATTATATGATAATAAATATGATGATGATAAATATGATAACGTAAACTATATCCAATATGTATACATTACACGAAAGCTTTCGATTCAATTAGTCGGAAATTAATAATGGAAAAACTACAGCAGTTGGTAGGCGGAGAGAACTATCTGTTGCGAATTATTCAAAACATGCTGCACGACAGCAGCATACTCACCAGTGACGGTATCAATATATCACGTCCAATTCAACAAACAAATGGGGTACTCCAAGGAGGTCCACTGAGCCCTCTGCTCTTCATTGCAGCAACAGCTGACGTAGTTGAAGCAATAACATAAGATAAGGTAAGTCTATATATCTATGCACATTACCTTCGATCAACTAGTGCACTGGACAAAGGAAAATGAGCTACAAATTAACGAAAAGAAGACAGTGTCCATGTGCTTCAGAAAAGGGGGACCACACGCCACCTTCTTTTACCAAGAAAAAAAGACTAGCAGCAGTGTCACACTTCAAATATCTTGGCTTGACCTTACAAACTCGTGGCATCTTATTCAGAAACACATAGAAAACAAAACAAACACGGCTATCAAGGCGATTAATGGCATAAAACTCATCAATAGACTATCAATTGGAACAGCAATGAAATTATTCAAAATTAAAATCACTCCTATCATAACATATGGACTAGAATTAATATGGATACACTGCACACAGAGAAATCTGGAACAAATTGAGAAAGTGAAAGCTACTTTTCTGAAGAAATTATTACGTCTTTCCAAATTAGCACCATCTCGGCTCGCATAAGAGCTTTCCAGGGAGTCTTTCTTCATTGAGGACCTACGACTGCAGCTACTATTGCTAGCAACTCCTACATATAAAGGCCTCATAGAAGTGCTTTGGAAAAAGAAATATGAAATACCAATATGGTCAGATTTCTACGCCACAGACGCTATGATCTACAGTGATTGGCAACAAGGGAACTATGAGCTGAGACATTTAGTGACACGCTATGCTGTTCATGGCTTCCACTTGAAGGTGTGCATGACCAACGTCTCCTGTGTTTGTGCTTTGTGCAGCAGAAGTTGTGATCGATATCACGCAATGATATGCAGTGAAAGGAAGACAGTGTTCATTAAAATTCTTTGCAGTGAGGGACAGTAACTATCCTAATAACTATTGTTAAATATTGTATTCCTGCACATTGTGGGCTTTCCCTCTTTATTATGATAAATATGATTTATAAAAATTACAATTCACTGTTATTTCACTCATCATCTCAGACGGAAAGACATTACCAGACACCCGAGCAGGAGTAAATGCTACATGGCTGAAGTGGCGTCGGATCACCGGTGTGCTACGTGAAAAGAAAACTCTCAATCGCATGAAAGGAAAAGTCTACAGATCCACGGTGCGATCTGTTGCATTCCACGGGTCAGAATGCTGGCCTAAAACTAAGAAACATGAGCAGGTTCAACATGGTATAGATATGAAAATGTTACTTTGGTCTTACAAGACTGGACCATGTCAGAAATGGCGATGTCCGAAGGTGACTGTGACTGGCATCTATCCCAGAGAAGATGTGAGAAGGTGATGTATGGCCATGTCGTCCGAAGCCCTGCAGACTCA
Source organism: Anabrus simplex (assembly GCF_040414725.1). Classification (NCBI taxonomy): domain Eukaryota; kingdom Metazoa; phylum Arthropoda; class Insecta; order Orthoptera; family Tettigoniidae; genus Anabrus; species Anabrus simplex. Next base: position 345,749,879 of record NC_090269.1, on the reverse strand, counting down.
GTGATATATACAGCCCTCGCATATGATCTTGGAGGTTCTCGATCCCGAGATCGTCCCAAGAAGCGATGTTTTGTGTGCATCAAGGAAGACATGTGTCTTGCAGACATCACTGAAACTGACGCCCTTGACCGAAGGGAGTGGAGAATGGCATGTTTAAAAGCGGGCCCTGCAACAATGCTGGACTAAACGCTAGGAAAGAAGAAGAAGAATACAATTAACTCTTAGCACATAGCCTATTAGGAATTTCACGACACTAACTTTGTGGAATAAACTATTGAACGTTTGGAGCCTCTCCACAACACAAATGATCATTACACACCACCCTCTCTTATTAAGTATGTGTATCAGTTAGCATTCTTGTAAATACAGTAGGAAGAGTATAATTTGTGTAAAATTCATTAATACTGTCATGTTGTAATTTGCGCACAGCCCTTAATGGTGCTCGGTGCATTTGATTAGCTGGGGCTGTACCTTAATAAAGACCACGTCCACTTGCTTCCCTTGCTTGCGTCACCGCAAACATTCCACGAATTAGTGCGAAGTTAAACCACTAGCAATATATTATATAGTCCATATATATAACAATCCTATGAAATGCAATGAAATGAAATGAAATGAAATGGCGTATGGCTTTTAGTGCCGGGAGTATCCGAGGAAACGTTCGGCTCGCCAGATATAGGTCTTTTGATTTGATGCCCGTAGGCGACCTGCGCTTCGTAATGAGGATTAAATGATGATGAAGACGACACATACATCCAGCCCTCGTGCCAGTGGAATTAACCATTTATGGTTAAAATTCCCGACACTGCAAGGAATCAAACCCGGGACCCTGTGGCCAAAGGCCAGCACGATAACCATTTAGCCACGGAGCCGAACATAAAAATCCTATGAATTATGTAAATAATTGAAATCTACTGATTTGATATGTTGTTGAGTGATTGAGTGTAACAATACTTTCCGGTTGTATATGACCCAATATGTTGTTAATTTCCTTTCACACCTGTGTAATTATTTCCTTCCTCTTTAATCAGTCTCACCCCAGACTTCGGAATAAATATTCATATGTACCGAACGACAGTACAACATTCGGACAGTGACTGCAGTTTATTTTTCTGAATTAAATTGGAAATCATTTATTTGACGTTGTTCCTTAAATTTTGTAAATTTACGTAGTTAGTGTTTCGTATGGCTTTTGTTGACCAGCTTACGCGTTCATGGTGACCCGATTTAACACCCATGACGTCACTTGGTGGGTATATTATTGCGATTAATATTGTAAAACTTCGGCTGCAAACAGGGGAAACTTCGTGTAGCAACAAAAACTATCACACCGGCAATGTTAGCATAAGTACGAGAGAACATATGAGAAGAGTGAAGGACAGGGCCCCAGAATTTCTTAACTTTCGAGCGTTACTTGGTGAGCACGGTGCCTTTAGCCGAGTCCTGGCATTTCTTCTACGTACTTACGACAGGCTCTTGACTTATCATTTCTGACCTCCCTTTGCCAACTCTGGTGCTTTTCCGACCCCAAAGGTATTACGTTCCGTCGCACAGCTGTGAGCTTCCATTCGGGGGTTAGTGGGTGCGAACTCCATTGTCGGCAGCCCTGAAGATGTTTTTCTGTGATCTATCTTCACACCAGGCAAATGCTGAGGCTGTACCTTAATTAAGGCCGCAGTCGCTTCCTTCCCAATCCTAGCCCTTTCCTGTCCTATCGCCACCATACGACCTATCTGTGTCGGTGCGACGTGAAGCAGATTTCTCGAACATCCTTCTGTGTTTTATGCGCCTTGTGGCACTTCCCTTTGTTTCACCGATACTTTAATATTTCGAGGCGTAAAACACTGTTGACGAAATATATGGCACTTAGGACATTTCTCGAACATCATCTCGATGGCCACTAACAATACTTTTCAGAATTCTGAACATCACTGCTATCGAAAATCATCTATAAAGCAAAGGATCTCAACTCTGAACCTACATTCCGCCGAAATTTCTTGGAAATGCTGACACTGGATCTCGAAAAGAAACATTCGGCATTGAGAAGTAAAATAATACCGGGCTGAGTGGCTCAGACGGTTGTGGCGCTGGCCTTCTAACCCCAACATGGCAGGTTCGATCCTGCTTCAGTCCGCTGGTATTTGAAGGTGCTGAAATACGTCAGCCTCCTGCCGGTAGATTTATTGGCACGTAAAGAAGCTCGCGGGAAAAAATTTCGACACTTTGGCGTCTACAAAAACCGTAAAAGTAGTTATTGGGAAGTAAAGCTAATAACATTATTATTAGTAAAATACTGACTCGCCCAACTCATCACCGAAGTCGCATTCATTGGCGTTCTGGGAAACATGAGGAAGAAAAGTACAGTTCTCGGTAGGTATCAAACAGGAAAATGCGAAGACAGTAGGAAAGAAAGAAAGAAACACACCATATTATATCATGTGCGAGAAACTAATTTATATTGAATATGTGAAGTCAGATGCCTTTGCTGGCAGGTCCTAGTGTTTACAGTGCACTATGTCTTCTGGTATGGGCTAGAGCAATTTTGTTACTTTCATTGATATGTCTCTGTCTTATCCTTTACTTTGACAATGTGAAAGTGACTGAGGTATGAGCGATGCTAATAATGCCATTCCTTATGCAGCCAGTCCCTGCTATGAATGATGTGAAAATGTTGCTCATAGGGTCGGTTGGTGCATGCATTTCAGTGGGCTTGGCAGACTGATTGTAATAGCAACTTCTGGCTCGGAAAGGAAAGCAACAGGAAACTTCCTCACCCCTCATTTCCCTAGTACGCCTCTTCAGTGATGTCTAGGCCATCTATGACAGCTGATGGCAGAGCTGTTGAGGATCCAACCAGCCTTAGGGCTGAAGACTGAATATACATACTTACATACATACATACATACATACATACATACATACATACATACATACATACATGTGAAGTCTCTGTCCGCAGACGGCATGAAACAAGTAAACAAGTAAGAGGAAGTAATGGTCCTGGAGTGAAATTTGTTCAAGTCTGGTCTTCACCTATACAGTTCTTACCCTCTGCTCTTTTCTCTATACCCAATGTGTGTTTATCGTATGTAACTCTTTTGATATAGAAAATGTGTGATTAATATTTTTCAAAAACTGAGTGATATCAATGAATGTTTAAGCATACTGACAGCATTAATATTTAAATATACATTCTCATTATCACAAGTTGTACAATACTATCATTACTGCGAAATTATTACAATTGACTTAGTACATACGTTTATCATAATTTACTGTACATGGTTTGTAATCATTACAATTTAGAATTAAGGAGGATTTTTGCTTGTGGGTAATTTTCACCCATCGCGCGTCCTTGCGTCTCGACGGAGAGCGCACGTCCTACCGGGTTCATTGTTATTTTTCGAACATAACACTTCCCAGTCACTTATCTCAAATTTCCTTGTATGTTTGAGAACTTTATAAGTTATAAATACCCGTGTTAGTTTTATTCACCTAAAGTGGGTGATTGTTCTGTGAATGTTAAACGTTTTGCAAGCTTCAGAAATAATTACCTCGTAAGTACTTCGTAATTTCCTGTGGAACACAACAAACCTTATTCCTTGAAGCGCATTTCAATTCTCCAATTAAACGACGAAGAGCCTACTTTCTAATTAATTTAAATGGTCTTATGCCGCAGTTTCTTAGAACTGTAACTTGAGCTCCCTGCTATAATCCGGCCTACGTCGAGATGATGGGGTCAACACACCCGAGGAGCCTCATAAAAGGACAGAGCACATATACATATATATTCACATCGTAAAATGCTCTCTGCCTGGAAAGTCAAGACATGGCCAACAAGTTCTATCCTTATGTACTAGGCGTTGACAAAACGAACTCCAAGGCCTCCGTATAGAGAAGGAACAAACAAAGCATGACATGATGGATCGTTCGGAAGAAAGCTGATATTAATAAGCCGGGATCTCGAACATCAAAGACTTTAAAGCTGCTGGAACACAATTACGTAATGAATTTTCGTAAGAAAATCTGAGCTAATATTTTACTTTGTATGTGACTGAGTATTAAGATAGGAAACATATATCAGAGAGTTTGTCAGTGAGATGAAAGCTAATTACTCCCATTACCAATTTCAGTAAGTTACACTTTTCACTGAAAGAGTTCTCTCAAATGTTAGGGCCAGTTACGCATTCACTGGCATGTAAAGTATAACGTAATAATTGTGTATTTAAAACGAACCGAGTCATGTATAGGTTGTTATTAGCCTGGCTTGCCAGGTGGCAATGCTCTGTAGATATTAGAGTATTAGGAGGTCAGCGTGACGACATTCCCTGCCGCAATGCTTTATTGTTGAGGCCGATTATCTAGTTTTAAGTCCCTTTAAACAACAACCAAAATCATCATCAAGCTTTATGTTTACGACCAGGTTCGTTGCCTCTGAAACCAAATTCCTCCTCATTCCCCTTCTATTTCTTTTCCCAATATCTTCATCCTTCGGAGAATCATAGCTCTGTCTTTTCCATTCTGGTTAATGTTGAGCGAGAGAGAGAGAGAGAGAGAGAGAGAGAGAGAGAGAGAGAGAGAGAGACTGACTGCTCGCTCCACCTCAGCCACCAACAACCACCACCTTTGTTTCTCATTGCTAAATGAACTCTGTTTTAGCCTTCAGTTCAGAATTAAAGTACTCGAAGAGGCCGGGTATTAAACCTCCGTGCTATTCCAACAGAGTGTTGTTAATAATGCTTAAATAGACATGATATTTAAAGGCTTTTGGGCTTATGCCGTGTCGAGAAAATAAGGTGAAATTCTTAACGTTTCGCAGAGAACTGTGCTCTGAGTCATCAGAAGAAATCCCGACTGACCACGAGAAAGGCTTCTTAAACAATGACACTTTGAAATTTGGACGTTATAATAGAAATTGGAAGTGGTATGTTCATTCGCCACCAGATGGCCCCAGGACGTGGCACAACGCTAGCGTTTGAAGCGGAAGCTGACCGAACCATCACAATCAGACTAAGTAGTTCAGATAACGTGTTTGCGCAACATATGACATTGACAGGTGTGAGACATAGACACAAGCCCGGAATGAAACATCTGGCGACGACGAACGTACGAATTTGGAAAACACCGAGACGATATAACAGTGAAGGGTTATGGGAGGGAACTACCTACGTAAATTCCTAATGGCTGGCAACCAGGTATTACTTAATTGATATCTTCTTTCCTTCCTCAGCGTTTGTCCCGCTGTGTGGTGGGGTCATGACCTTGTTTCTCCACTTGGCATGATCATATTCCTGGCCGGGGTGTAGACCAACGGTCTTTACGTCATTATGAAGGGTATCGATCCTTCGTTGCTTTGATCTTCCTGTTCATCGTTTTCCCGCAATCTTCCTGGTCAAAACTTTTTTGCGACATATGTGCTATCTGCTTGAAGCACGCGTCCGTACCATCACAGTCGGCTTTCCATCATCTTGTCTGTAACTGGTGCAGTCCCACATTTGCTACGGATGTCATCATTGGTGATATGATCGTGGAATATCAGGTCCGATATCCAGCTAAGCGTTCTGGATTCCATAACGAGAAATCGATGTTCGACTTCCTTCTTTATAGGCCAACACTCTGCACCATACACTGCAATTGGACGGATGGCAGGCCTATATATTTTTGACTTTAAACGCTCAGGAGTTTTCTTGTCACAGAGTATACCAGTCATAGACCGCCAATTCATCCATCCATTACTGGCGCGCTTGGCTGTTTCGCTACTAACGGTCCCATTGGCAGCGATGGTTGAGTCAAGTTATTTAAAGGCCTTTATTTTCTGTAGGCGGATGCAGTTGAGTCAACTCAGCTTCAGTGCGCCTCCAGTTGATTCAGTGCCACATGCAACGCAATGGCATCAACGAATGCACCTGATGGACGGCCAATTTGCTCTTCACCATTCGACTATTTTGTAAATTCAAGACACCATTTCCACATTTGTTTGATAAATCTTTTCCTTCGTAACCTACCACAATCCTCAGTAAATGTTGACACGTTTCGTGATTTGTTTCTACTAAAGACCGATCACTGCGCACACCTCCTTCCATGCCTACTAGTTCAGCTCCTTCAATATTTTGCGGCTGCCACAGCCCACACGTTCCTTTTCATAGGCTTGTGCATCTCCACACCATCTATACGTGGGCCACAAACTACTAATAATGTTATTTTGCTTTACGTTCCACTAACTACTATTACGGTTTCAGGAGACGCCGAAGTACTGGAATATAGCCCCGCAGGAGTTCTCTTACGTACAAGTAAATGTACTGACACTAGGCTGGCGTATTTGAGCACCTTCAAATACCACTGGACTGAGGCAGGAACGAACCTGCTAAGTTGGGGTCAGAAGACTAGCGCCTCAACCGTTTGAGCCACTCAGCCCGGCGGTCAACAAACTAGTGCGTACTTAAGTTACATGGAGCTGCTCTACTCGTTTGTTCCTGAACAATAACAATGGAAAAATATGATCACGGGAATAGAACCAGCTTGTGGGTGGTTAGGCCGTGTGCATTTGTAAAGTTTCGCCCAGACGTGCCATTTGGGGCTCATCAGGTGGATTGACACGCCCCTCTAGGACTCTGCTTAGCAGTGGCAGACCAAGCGCATGGTCCCACCGTGTTAGCAAATGGGGATTGCGACCGTGAAAGCCATTTTTGATAATGGAAAAATACTTTGTGAGTTACAGTCGTACATCCAAGCCCGAATTCTTAAAATTTCTTCGTGCGAAAGGGTATTGGTAAACCCACCCTTCAAGACTGCTCGTAGTGTGTTATATCTATCAAATATTTTAGTCAATTTTGGCCAACTATAGACAACGAAAATGACTCCTTGTAATTTCTTCAGTTTTTTTTTTTTGGGCACCACTTCTCCTCCGTTCTCTTACTTGCAGCTTCTTCCATTTCATCTATCCTATGGTGTTTCTTCTTGGTCACTGTTTCTGGCTCCTGGAATCCTTCCCACCCCCCATCCCCCGAACCCAATATCTGTACCTACCATGTTTCTGAATGTGGTTCTGTCGTGGATATCTCGTCTTATATGTTCATTTTTTGCAGGTCCTCCTTGGTGTTAATAAACCATTTCTCATCTTAGCTCTCTTTTCTATTAGACACACTGAAACATTTTAGTGAGCCTGTCGTTGCTCGTCCTTCAAATTTGTCCGAAGAATTTATTCCTTGGTTTCCGTATGACGAATGATAACCTGATGCATGTATTTTACAGCTCTTTGTTGCTCGTAATCGGTGTCAGAGCATTTTCTGGGTCCGAGGATTTTCTAAGAATCTTTCTTTCTGTCTTCTCAATGTGTTCGATGTTCTTTACAGTCGTTAATTCTAGGCATTCTGAATTATATAAGCAAACTGTTTAGATCACTGTCTGATGGTGTATTTAGTATTAATTTAGATCACTTTTTTTTTTTTTGCACGTGTTCTTAATAATATGGAATGGAAGTTCAATTTTCTTGGCTCTCGCACGGTTTGCATCTTTGTCAAGTGCGTTGGATTGTAAGATCTCACCTAAGTACTTGAATCTAGCAGCTTTACCTTCTCTCTTTATTGGCATACTGGACTTCTTCAATGTTTAATTTTTATTATTATTATTATTTATAAACATTTCATATATAGAAAGTACTTAAGAATTTTATGAGTAGGATGATTAAAACTTTATCTGTAATAATAATAATAATAATAATAATAATAATAATAATAATAATAATAATAATAATAATAATAATAAAGTCTAAACATTTCATTGGTGTTTGTGAACCTAATATCAAAAGTGTAGGAAGATATTTGACCAACAGAGTTTGAATGAAGAAGCTCAAGGAGAGGGGATTGGTGTAAATAGGTGTAAGGAATACCAAACTCATCTGAGGCTCCTTGGTTGCCACTCTATACTCACAATCTCGGACTGATAAAACACGTTCGGGAGATAGTGGGTTCAAGCCAAACTGTAGCCCTTTCCTCTCTCATCGTTGCGAGGTAGAGCAAATTGTAATAATATATATAAACATTTACAAAAGGGATTGAACAAAAGAGTTAAGAAAGTTTCGGGGTCTCAAACTCTTTACTCTTTTCCTGTCAATTTTTCCATCTTCCCGTAGAGTCGTGGGTGAGAATTGTGTCGCACATATTGCCTGAATTATGGCTTGATGCCCTGCATGACTCTAACCCTATGTGAAGATTTGTTTATGTGTAAAGAAGAGACGGAAGAATTAATAACACGCAGTTGTATCGCCGACCCGACCGGAAATCAAACCAGGGTCCCTCTGAACTGAATGCTTTGGCGCTGACCATTTAGCAAAGTTGCCGTAGCTTTTGTTTACTCGGCATATTGTAAAATAAATACTGTTTATTTTTACTATATCCAGTTCAATTCTAGTTTAACAAGTCCATATATTATCATTTTTTAACAGCAATATTATACTCGTAAATGTTTATTAATTGGTGAAACATGAATAATTAGGAGGGAAGCAATGTACACAACGCTATGCAAATTTACAGTGGTCCGTGTATTTAAAAGAGAGACATTTAAGCTGATATTTGTTATATATCAATGGATGAAGTTATCTACTAAACATTTGGTTTTATATTTAACGATAAAGGATGTTTCAATTATTTATTACTGTTCACTCTTAATTTTTTCAACATATATGAGACACTATTTTGAGCCGTCATAACTTAATTCTCTCAGGTACAAAACTTGCATTTTACATTTATTAATCAGTGCACTCTACTGAATTCTTGATATCTTCCCATTCCCAAATTGGTATTCGAAATAAATGAGTAATTTTTAAGCTGTCAGAATACATGTTAGCGATCAAAAATACAGGCTGTAACTAATGTTCCAAGCGAGTTGTCCCTGTGCTACGGGTCCCATAGCTTCAATCTTCCATTCAGGATATAGTGGCTTCGAATCCCAACCTCTACAGTGATTCGGTGATAACCCTTTGCGGTCCTTCGATGTACATGTTTGAACAAATTTGTGTACCGTACAAGTTGCAATGATTTCAAGGTGAAATACGCTGCAGAATTCTTCGGTGCGTAGTTTTAAAACAGTCCGGGATTCTTTCTCTTCCTGGTATTTTTCCCCAATCAATTTTGATCGGCACTTGTTGATGATTTGCGCCATTTTTACGGACTGATGACCTTCCTGACTCCAATCCTCTGTAGATGAATGTTTTCTCTATTGCGTACTTCTATGGCTGTTCGTATTGTGGTGTGTTGCGCGTGTTTATGAAGGTAATTGTTTATGACGTAAAACAAACACCCAGTTCCCTAAACAGTGGATCTGACTTAACGTAATTAAAATCCTAGGCCCGATCCCGGAGCCCTATGCCCAGAAGACCTACACGCTGACCATATAGCAGAGAATGCAGGCAGGTAGGCTCTGGATTATTTTTCTGCGAAATTGTGGCCCATGTTTGTACGAGTAACGTCAGTAGAATACACAGTTCGAACTGGCGGTGTTTCTCCGTATTGTATGTCCGGCTCCATGGCTAAATGGTTAGCGTGCTGGCCTTTGGACACAGGGGTCCCGGGTTCGATTCCCGGCAGGGTCGGGAATTTTAACCATAATTGGTTAATTCCGCTGGTCCGGGGGCTGGGTGTATGTGTCGTCTTCATCATCATTTCATCCTCATCACGACGCGCAGGTCACCTACGGGTGTCAAATCAAACGACCTGCATCTGGCGAGCCGAACTTGCCCTTGGACACTCCCGGCACTAAAAGCCATACGCCATTTCTTTCTTTCCGTATTGTATGAACATTTGTGCATTAAAGGTTTTTGCTACAGATATATTTTGAATGCTCATTTTCTAAAATATTTTATTAATTGCTGTTTTCTCTAAGAAGTCAGGTACGCATTTATGTAGCTCGCCAATTAGCCGAGGGAATACGCTATGAAGTGAAGGTGCTCAACGAGTTCGCAAACTTCCCGTATCTATTATTTCATACCGGGCAGTTTGAGTTGTGTTTCCATCATTGCAGCACTTCACATTCTTTGTTTCTCCGAAAATTTCCAAATCAAGGGGTATGCTTTTCGACTGGACTTCTGCGAGAACTAACATGATAATGCCATCGCTTTAGGTCAAGGTATTAATTCATAGTTTACTTGGTGCTGTGAATCGAAACAATCAGTAACAAGAGCTAAAAGATGCAATTTCTTCGTGAGATTATTACGTTGCATTTTCTAGTAGATTCTGTTTGCTGAGTTGCACCTTCAGTAACTGCCATATAATTTTAACCTTTTAGGTTCCGGTAATAGTTTTTCTTCATGCTATCTATTTGACCAATCACTAAGAAGCACCATTTTTTTTGGATCGCATATTGTCTCCAGTTCGTTGCTCATAATCCCACCACGTGCCATTGATTGTTAAACTGTGAAGTACCGAGCTCGATAGCTTCAGTCGCTTAAGTGCGGCCAGTATCCAGTATTCGGGAGATAGTAGGTTCGAACCCCACTGTCGGCAGCCCTGAAAATAGTTTTTCGTGGTTTCCCATTTTCACACCAGGCAAATGCTGGGGCTGGACCTTAATTAAAGCCACGGCCGCTTCCTTCCCACTCCTAGCCCTTTCCTGTCCCATCGTCGCCGTAGGACATATCTGTGTCGGTGCGACGTAAAACAAAGCAAGAAGAAGAAACTGTAAAGTCTATATCGAATGATACCATCATTATCCGATTCAAATCCCGTTGGGGGAAAAATTCACCATAAGAATGTTGGCTGAAAGTGTAGGAGAGGTGGAGTCAAAAACTTACGAGGGCTGTAAATAATGTAGAGGTGACGTAGTCCAGACACTCACAAGAGATCGGGCATGCGCAAATAGGATATGAAAATGGTTAGGTGGCGCTGTGGTTGATGTGCATTGAGCATTTGAGGAGCATCCATTTGGGACTGTTGTTGCTGTGTGGCGTTGGAGTGTAGAGTATCGATTTCGCAGCTCTAAAGTATGTTTTCAAAAGGCGATCAGCTTTCATGGATTAAAATCGATGTTGTCTGTGGCAAAAATGCATCATAATGTAATCGAGGATTACGTGTAGCCTTTGGTGAAAATGCAGTACCGTATAGGATGGTTGCATGATGAGTCAAACCGTTTCGTGCGGGTCGGAATGAGACTGTGGATTTGTATCGCACAAGTCGGCCGTCCACTGCTCAATATGAGACTGACATCGTCGGTGTTCTCGTTTCCATTCATAATCCATGGACTGTCCGGGAATTATCACAAAACGGTGTGACACAAACTGACGAGATGTCGCCCCTTTGGGTTCCACATCAGCTCACCGACGGACAAGAATGGCATCGGTGTGCACTGGCTGCCGTCCACCTGGACGGACACCGCAACGAAAGAGACGCATTTCTGCAGCGTAATGTCGCCATTGATGAGACGTGGGTACGGCCCGACGAGCCTGAATTTAATAATAGTAATGTTATTTGTTTTACATCCCACTAACTACTCTCTTACGGTTTTCGGAGACGCCGAGGTGCCGGAATTTAGTCCCGCCGGAGTTCTTTTACGTGACAGTAAATCTACCGACACGAGGCTGACGTATTTGAGCACCTTCAAATACCACCGGACTGAGCCAGGATCGAACCTGCCAAGTTGGGGTCAGAAGGCCAGCGCCTTAACCGTCTGAGCCATTCAGCCCGGCGGAGCCTGAATTAAAGCGTCAAGCGAATGAATGGTGTCACCCAGGTTAGAATAATAACAGTAAGTTATTCATTAAATTGACCACCTAATCAATACAATAAGTCATTGTCTTCGATGATTTACATTGATCTATTAACTAAAGATAGTACATGTTTCGCCTAGTATGAAGGCATCATCAGCCATTGTCTTAACCTCGGAATAAAAATAAGCACTTAAAAATATATAATAAGATGAAATTGATTTAAAAAAGTCTTGAAGAGAGTTAAACTAAAATTAACATTAAAAATAACGATGTTGGTTTAAAAACATTTTTACAATGTGAAGAATTACAAAGGTGAAAATATTAAAATTATTGACATTCAAAGGTTGCTATTACAAGTAAAATGGACAAAGCAACAGACTGTGATGAACAAGTAGTAAGATTGCTACAATAATAATAATAATAATAATAATAATAATAATAATAATAATAATAATAATAATAATAATAATAATAATAATAATAATAATGTCACCCAGGTTCACCACGTCTAAATAAATGTGGACAGGAACCCAGTCGGGTGAAGCTTATGGTGATTGTGACATACGTCTACGTGGGTGTTATTCTTACGCACGCTGTACCTGAGGGACAACAGTGACTACTACTGCCGGCTTCTGGGGTGAAGTCTCCGTCCGACTATGCGGCGCAAAACGTTCACATTTATTCCGAGACGATCGCCCTATCGTGCTGCATGAGAACGCACTTTGTCATATCGCAAACAATTATTGCAACGGTGGCACTGGGAGGTCTTGGAACACCCTCCGTACTCACCAGACATGAGTCCTTGTGACTTCAACCTGTTTCTGAAATTGAAGGAACCCCTCCGAAGCCGCCGACTTCCTGATGTGGCATCTCTACTTCGCGCGTTAGGGCGCTCCGTCGCTGCCATCGAGAGAGAACGCCTTGCTAATGACCCCCGACACTTGGCGAAAGGTGGTCGACTACATTGAAGGAATGTAATGCAATTGTACTTGTTAGTTCTTTAAATATTGTGTTCTATCAATATGGCCACTAATTTATTTTCAGCCCTCGCATATTCAATTCCAAACCTCTCCTCAGTGCTCATATAGGACAGTAGGCTACTGATGGTGATTCCCCCCGTCGTCGTTGGAACGTTAAACATACAGCACACTCTCTGGCTTAATTTGACTGGAGTAGGCTATGTATCGACACTAGGTTTCACCCACTCCATACCTCATGATCATCATAATCAACATCATACAACCAAATTTGTAGGACGCCCATGGGAGTCAAATAGAATACCAATTCCGTGCGAGTCAAATATATCCCCGGACACTCCCGATATATAAATACCTTGTTCATTATCGACGAGCATCGTCGAAAAATTGATTTGTAAGTTGCCGAATTTTTATTTTATTCTTAATCTGTTTATTCTCCACGGTGGTTATTACCTCGGACTCAGCGAGGAATCCCACCTCTCCCGCCTCGAGGGCAGTGTCCTAGAGCTTCAGATTCTGGGTCTGGGGATACAACTGGGGAGGATGACCAGTACTACGCCCAGGTGCTTTCACCTGCTATGCTGAAGAGGGGATGGGAAGATTGGAAGGGATAGACAAGGAAGAGGGAAGGAAGCGGCCGTGGCCTTATGTTAGGTACAATCCCGGTAGGAAACCACTTCCACGATGGCTGAGGTAGGAATCGAAACCACCTCTACTCAGTTGACCTCTCGAGGCTGAGTGGACCGAGTTCCAGCCCTCGTACCAGTTTTCAAATTTCGTGGCAGAGGCGGAAATCGTACCCGGGCCTCCGAGGGTGGCAGCTAATCACACTGACACAGAGGCGTACATTATGGAAGTTAATTTACGAAGTTGTAGATTCTCGTGAAGTGTTTGTTCGAACGTCGTCTTCTAGTAAACTGTACAATTCAGAGCCCGATATAAACCGGGTAGGTGAAAGAAAAGTGGCCCGGAAATATTTACGATAGGACTCACAAGGGATTGGATTGAAATGCAAAAAAATATATCAGCGTAAAAGATATATCATAAGAGCTGATGAAACATATCACCTTTAGTTTCCAATGGCGTTTTAAACTGTGTGGAATTGACTGATTTGACGCCACGTACCCTCGCATTAAAAGGAGGTGCTCTTGTAACTTTATCAGGGACTTGAAATGCTTTTCAATGCGTCTTAAATGGAGCGCCATTAATTTGTACAAAATGTGTGTGGCAGCTGTCTGTACATGAAAATTATTACTTTTGAAAGAATAGTTCAAAGATACCTGATTTCAAAAATGAATTTAATATAATTTCCTACATTGTTCAAAAACGACGATTTCCTAACTTGTTTGATGATTAATAAAGCACTAGGGTAAACTTTACGTCGTGTTGATATTTCCACCTCAACCAGTATTTACTTACGGCCATTTAATTCCGTGATATTTTCTGTGCGTTCCTGTAATAAACTGAAACTGCAACTAACACCCGAAGATTATAACTAATATAAACATAGTAAGTAGTATAATTGGGTGGTTCTGCCGCCTCCTCCTCCGCCCGCCCCCTCCTCCTCCTCCTCCTCCCGCGGGAAATATGAATTTTGGCGGGAGATTTGAATTTTGGCGCGAGATTTGAATTGGTATACAAAGCCACGTGCTTTTTGACAGACAACAACGCATCGCTAACCTCACTGCTGCCATCTTGACGGGCCTAAACCTCACTAGTGCCAACTTAACCTAACTAGCATGAGGTAAACAAAGCCACGTGTTTTTTGACAGCCACGTGCTTTTTGACAGACAACAACGCATCGCTAACCTCAGTACTGCCATCTTGACAGGCCTAAATCTCAGTAGTGCCAACTTAACCTAACTAGCGGGAGGTAAACAAAGCCACGTGCTTTTTGACAGCCACGTGCTTTTTGACAGATTTGTAAACAAAGCCACGTGCTTTTTGACAGCCACGTGCTTTTTGACAGTCAACAACGCATCGCTAACCTCAGTACTGCTATCTTGACAGGCCTAAACCTTAGTAGTACCAACTTAACCTAACTAGCGCGTGGTAAACAAAGCCACGTGCTTTTTGACAGCTGTCATCCACCATCTTTAAGCACTGTGCTGCCCTCTTTCGTCACCTGTCATCGGCAGTGCTTCCATCTTGACGGGCCTAAACCTTAGTGCTACCAACTGCACCTCACTAGCGTGAGATAAACAAAGCCACGTGCTTTTTTGACAGCTGTCATCCGCCATCTTTAATCACAGTGCTGCCCTCTTCTACGCAGTAGCTGTAAATTCGTCACCTGTCATCCGCAGTGCTGCCATCTTGGCGGGCCTAAACCTTAGTGCTACCAACTTAATCTCACTAGCGCGAGATAAACAAACCCATGTGCTTTTCTGACAGCTGTCATCCACCATCTTTAATCAACAGAACACCATGCTGCCCTCTATATTTTTGAAATGTGGTGGCGGATAATTTGAAAAATGCTTTTTGATAGCGGCCATCTTTGAGCACCGTGCTGCACTCTATGTAGTAGCGGCAATTTGAAAACTTCTAAGTGCCCCTGTTTGATCTATAGAGCACAGCGCTGTCCTCTTTAGCTACTTACCTTTGAAATGTGGTGGCGGATAATTTGAAAAATGCTTTTTGACAGCAGCCATCTTTGAACACCGTGCTGCCCTCTTTAGCTAGATACCTGCCGTGGCAGGCAATTCCACATGACAGCAGCCATCTTTAATCAAGAGAGCACCGTGCTGCCCTCTATGTGGTGGCGGCAATTTGAAAAATTCTACATGCTCTTGTTTGGAAACAAACCCACGCGCTTTTTTGACAGCCGTCATCCGCCATCTTTAATCAACAGAGCACAGTGCTGCCCTCTTTAGCTTGAAATGTGGTGGCGGCAAATTCCACGTGCTCTTGTTTGGAAACAAAGCCACGTGCTTTTTGACAGCTGTCATCCACCATCTTTAATCAATAGAGCATTGTGCTGCCCTCTTTAGCTAGATACCTTTGAAATGTGGTGGCGGCAAATTCTACGTACTCTTGTTTGGAAACAAAGCCACGAGCTTTTTGACAGCTGTCATCCACCATCTTTAATCAATAAAGCACTGTGCTGCGGGCAATTTCGTCAGCTGTCATCCGCCATCTTTAATCCACAGAGCACAGTGCTGCTCTCTGTAGTAGCGGGTAATTTGAAAAGTTCTGTTAGCTGTCATCCGCCATCTTTGAGCACCGTGCTGCCATCTTTAGCTAGATACCTTTGAAATGTGGTGGCGGAAAATTCCCACGTGCTCTTGTTTGGAAACAAACTCGCGTGCTTTTTGACAGCTGTCACCCGCCATCTTACATCGCAAACCTCAGTGCTACACTCTATGTGGTGGCGGATAATTTAAAAAGAAAAATTCTACAGCAGCCATCTCTCGACGCTAATTGCATAAGATGGTGGCTATACATGACTCCTTAAAGGTGCTTATGCAAGATGGCCGCTATACATAGACGCCCTTGGGATGCTTGCGTAAGATGGCGGTTATACAAGGCTCCTTATGAGACACCCTAGGGATGCTTGTGCAAGATGGCGGTTGCTCTTATGAGGTGGCTTAAGGGTCCTTGCACAAGATGACTAGAGACGCCCTAAGGATGCTTGCGCAAGATGGCGGACGCAAGATGGCGGCTATACACGACTCCTTATGAGACGCCTTAAGGGTGCTTGCGCAAGATGGCTGCTGCTCTTAGCTTAGAGGCTAACGTGTCACGCTAGTTCGATTCATTAAATTTGGGGCTTAAATGCAAAATGTTAAATATCTCGAAAACGGTACATCGTAGAGCAAAACGGACAAAATTTTTCTGCCCTATACCTCGGTTCGCAGTACGAGGAACAAGAAAAACATAGTCTAATGATGAGATCGACTGTTCGGTTCCTACTTAGGCCCTTTGGCATTCACTCTGTTTTAGCTTGTATTGAAGCAAGTCTTCGTAACATGATCAGGTCTAGCTATGGTAGAGAGTATAACGTGCCGTGCAGGTTCGATTCATTAAATTTAGGGCTTAAATGCAAAATGTTAAATATCTCGAAAACGGTGCATCGTGGAGCAAAACGGATAAAATGTTTCTACCTGATACCTAGGTTTTCAGTATCAGGAACAAGAAAAAACATAGTCTAATGATGAGATCGATGGTTCGATCCCTACTTAGGCCCTTTGGCATTGGCAGCTATCTAATTCTACAAGATGGCGGCTATACATAGCTTCTTATGAGACAGCTTAAGAGCGCTTGCACAAGATGGCTGCTGCTCTTATGAGACGCCCTAGGGGTGCTTGCGCAAGGTAGCAGCGACAAGACGGTGATTATACACAGCTGCTTATGATACGGCCTAGAGGTGCTCACAGAAGATGGTGGCTGCTCTGATGAAGAAAGCTAGCTTTGCATCATGCAGGTATCTTTACAGCACTAAACCTCATACCTTTGAAATGTGGTGGCGGGTAATTTGAAAAATTCGAGGTGCTTTTTCATAAGCTGTTAAGGCCTCCTCTTATGTCAAGGCATAGCTCCATCGAACAAGTTTAAACCTGCATCGGGATAGCTAGAGTAAGCGCGTGCTGCAGTGATGACGTCATTATGCATGTTTAGACTTGCAAATCACAGAAGAAACGTAACAAGGCTGGAATCGAAAACTGCACTCTATGCTGTTAACTTTATCATGTGATCGAAACATTGATTGAAGTATTTAGAACACGCAATAAGTAGAACCAAACACTGTACTCGATACAACATGTCAGGGGATATCTTTGTTCTAAGAAGATTAGTTTACCACACATTCATTGGCTGAAGGGCTAATGGGCTAAAGGGCTAATGGGCTAAACGGATAATGGGCTAAACGGATAATGGGCTAAAGGGCTAAAGGGCTAATGGGCTAAAGGGCTAAAGGGCTAAAGGTGCAACAACCTCATCGATCGCTATCAGCAAGAACGCTTATACTTTGTTAAGTGTAGAAAATTAATCTTTATTTGTAAATGGTTTCATGTTCAGAACAAGGAATGGAACCTAGGGGTTACGTCTTACCTAATAAAATCCCCGAGGTGCGATGAGTTACGTTTTTCGAACTAGTGTTTGGAACACTGAACTTTTCAAGATGATAGCAGAGAGTTTAGCAATGGTCTGTTGTTGGATCCGCGCTACAACATGCATAAGGTAGCAGCCTTGAGGTTTACCGCCGTAAAGATGGCAAGAGTGAGGTTAGCAATGTTCCGTTGTTGGATTTTAAATTCCGCGCTATAACATGCATAAGGTGGCAGCCTTGAGGTTTACCGCCGTAAAGATGGCAGCAGTGAGGTTAGCGACGCTCTATTGTCCTTCAAAGTGAGGTTAGGGTTCGTCAAGAAGACAGCTGTCAAAAACGCACGTGGCTATGTTTACCAAACAAGAGCACATGGCTGTGACGTCACGGTCATGTAATCAATCCTTAGCTCGACGTCGTTAAGAGCAGCATTAGGATTAGCTATGTTTATAAAACTTGGGAACAAAGCAGCAGTATGAATAGCCATGTTTTAAAGCGTGTACACATCACCTATCGATTTTACATGCATCGACTATCGTACTAAACTTCTTCCGCTAGATTGTGCTGCTATCTTAGCAAAACCTATACACATAAAATTAAAGTACAATGAATAGCCATGTTTCAAAGCGTGTACACATCACCTATCGATTTTGCATGCATCGACTCTCGTACTAAACTTCTTCCGCTAAGTTGTGCTGCTCTCTTAGCATAATTTTATACACATGAACTTACAGTGCAAAGAATAGCCATGTTTCAAAGCCTGTACACATCACCTATCGATTTTGCATGCAACAAATATCGTACTAAACTTCTTCCGCTAGATTGTGCTGCTATCTTAGCATGACCTTAAAGTACAATGAATAGTCATGTTTCAAAGCGTGTACACATCAACTATCGACTTTGCATGCATCGACTCTCGTACTAAACTTCTTCCGCTAGGTTGTGCTGCTATCATAGCATAATTTTATACACATGAACTTACAGTGCAAAGAATAGCCATGTTTCAAAGCCTGTACACATCACCTATCGATTTTGCATGCAACAAATATCGTACTAAACTACTTCCGCTAGATTGTGCTGCTATCTTAGCATGACCTTAAAGTACAATGAATAGTCATGTTTCAAAGCGTGTACACATCAACTATCGACTTTGCATGCATCGACTCTCGTACTAAACTTCTTCCGCTAGGTTGTGCTGCTATCTTAGCATGAACTTAAAGTACGAAGAATAGCCATGTTTCAAAGCGTGTACTCATTACCTATCGACTTTGCATGCAACAAATATCGTACTAAACTTCTTCCGCTAAGTTGTGCTGCTCTCTTAGCATAATTTTATACACATGAACTTACAGTGCAAAGAATAGCCATGTTTCAAAACCTGTACACATCACCTATCGATTTTGCATGCAACATATATCGTACTAAACTTCTTCCGCTAGATTGTGCTGCTATCTTAGCATGACCTCAAAGTACAATGAATAGTCATGTTTCAAAGCGTGTACACATCAACTTTCGACTTTGCATGCATCGACTCTCGTACTAAACTTCTTCCGCTAGGTTGTGCTGCTATCTTAGCATAATTTTATACACATGAACTTACAGTGCAAAGAATAGCCATGTTTCAAAGCCTGTACACATCACCTATCGATTTTGCATGCAACAAATATCGTACTAAACTACTTCCGCTAGATTGTGCTGCTATCTTAGCATGACCTTAAAGTACAATGAATAGTCATGTTTCAAAGCGTGTACACATCAACTATCGACTTTGCATGCATCGACTCTCGTACTAAACTTCTTCCGCTAGGTTGTGCTGCTATCTTAGCATAATTTTATACACATGAACTTACAGTGCAAAGAATAGCCATGTTTCAAAGCCTGTACACATCACCTATCGATTTTGCATGCAACAAATATCGTACTAAACTACTTCCGCTAGATTGTGCTGCTATCTTAGCATGACCTTAAAGTACAATGAATAGTCATG
The DNA here is from genome assembly GCF_040414725.1 of Anabrus simplex. NCBI lineage: Eukaryota > Metazoa > Arthropoda > Insecta > Orthoptera > Tettigoniidae > Anabrus > Anabrus simplex. Next base: position 345,730,176 of record NC_090269.1, on the reverse strand, counting down.
TTTCAAAGCGTGTACACATCAACTATAGATATTGCATGCATCGACTCTCGTACTAAACTTCTTCCGCTAGATCGTGCTACAATCTTAGCATAAGCTATACGTATTAACTTACAGTACAAAGAATAGCCATGTTTCAAAGCGTGTACACATTACCTATCGATTTTGCAAGCATCGACTCTCATACTAAACTTCTTCCTCTAGATTGTGCTGCTACCTTAGCATAACCTATACGCATGACCTTAAAGTACAAAGAATAGCCATGTTTTAAAGCGTGTGCATATTACTTATTGATATGACATGCATCGACCCCCGTACTAAACTTCTTCTACTAGATTGTGCTGCTATCTTAGCATAACTTATACACATGAACTTAAAGTATAAAGAATAGGTATGTTTCAAAGCGTGCACATATTACTTATCGATTTTGCAAGCATCGACTCTCGTACTTAATTTCTTCCTCTAGATTGTGCTGCTATCTTAGCATAACCTATACCCATAAACTTAAAGTACAAAGAATAGCCATGTTTCAAGGCGTGTACACATTACCTATCGATTTTGCAAGCAACAAATATCGTACTAAACTTCTTGCGCTAGATTGTGCTGCTATCTTAGCATAACCTGTACGCATGAACTTAAAGTACAAAGAATAGCCTTGTTTCAAAGCGCGTGCATATTCCTTATTGATTTTGCATGAAACGACTATCATACTAAACTTTTCTTATTAGATTGTGCTAAAATCGTGTACGTGTGCTGTTATCTTAGCATAACCTATCGATTTCACATGCATCGAGTATCGTACTAGGCTTCTTCCGCTAGAGCATGTAGCAATCGCTTTTGTGTATCCCTAACCTATGTGCACGAAGTTAAAGCACAAAGAAGAGCTATGTTCTAAAGCGTATACACATCACCTATCGATAATGTATGTATCGACTATCGTACTAACCTTTTTCTGCTAGAGCGTAAGACTATCGCTTGTGTGTGCACGAACTTAAAGCATAAAGAATAGCAATGTATAAATATCTTGTAAACATGACAGCAGCATTAAGTATAGCCATGTTTAAATGCACGTACACATCATGTATCTATAATGCACGCAGTACTAAACTTATTCCACTAGAATGTACAAAGTTCACATGTGTTAGTGCTGCTATCTTAGCATAGCCTATGTGCACGAACATAAAGTACAAAGAATAGCTATGTTTAAAAATCTTGTGAACATGGCAGCGGTAAGAATAGCAATGTTTAAAAGCGTTTTGATAATGCATGCATCTTCTACTAGAGCGTGTGATCATCGCTTGTATCTGGTGCTATCTTAACATAACCTATGTACACGAACGTAAAGCATAATGAATACTTATGTGTAAAAAATCTTGTGAACATAGCAGAGTGTTAACTACGTAGGTGTAGACATTGATCGTTTCATGCTGACGCAGCATACCACATGACCGTGACGTCACAGCCATGTGCTCTTGTTTGGTAAACATAGCCACGTGCGTTTTTGACAGCTGTCTTCTTGACGAACCCTAACCTCACTTTGAAGGACAATAGAGCGTCGCTAACCTCACTGCTGCCATCTTTACGGCGGTAAACCTCAAGGCTGCCACCTTATGCATGTTATAGCGCGGAATTTAAAATCCAACAACGGAACATTGCTAACCTCACTCTTGCCATCTTTACGGCGGTAAACCTCAAGGCTGCTACCTTATGCATGTTGTAGCGCGGATCCAACAACAGACCATTGCTAAACTCTCTGCTACCATCTTGAAAAGTTCAGTGTTCCAAACACTAGTTCGAAAAACGTAACTCATCGCACCTCGGGGATTTTATTAGGTAAGACGAAACCCCTAGGTTCCATTCCTTGTTCTGAACATGAAACCATTTACAAATAAAGATTAATTTTCTACACTTAACAAAGTACAAGCGTTCTTGCTGATAGCGATCGATGAGGTTGTTGCACCTTTAGCCCTTTAGCCCTTTAGCCCATTAGCCCTTTAGCCCTTTAGCCCATTATCCGTTTAGCCCATTAGCCCTTTAGCCCATTAGCCCTTTAGCCAAGGAATGTGCGGTAAACTAATCTTCTTAGAACAAAGATATCCCCTGACATGTTGTATCGAGTACAGTGTTTGGTTCTACTTATTGCGTGTTCTAAATACTTCAATCAATGTTTCGATCACATGATAAAGTTAACAGCATAGAGTGCAGTTTTCGATTCCAGCCTTGTTACGTTTCTTCTGTGATTTGCAAGTCTAAACATGCATAATGACGTCATCACTGCAGCACGCGCTTACTCTAGCTATCCCGATGCAGGTTTAAACTTGTTCGATGGAGCTATGCCTTGACATAAGAGGAGGCCTTAACAGCTTATGAAAAAGCACCTCGAATTTTTCAAATTACCCGCCACCACATTTCAAAGGTATGAGGTTTAGTGCTGTAAAGATACCTGCATGATGCAAAGCTAGCTTTCTTCATCAGAGCAGCCACCATCTTCTGTGAGCACCTCTAGGCCGTATCATAAGCAGCTGTGTATAGTCACCGTCTTGTCGCTGCTACCTTGCGCAAGCACCCCTAGGGCGTCTCATAAGAGCAGCAGCCATCTTGTGCAAGCGCTCTTAAGCTGTCTCATAAGAAGCTATGTATAGCCGCCATCTTGTAGAATTAGATAGCTGCCAATGCCAAAGGGCCTAAGTAGGGATCGAACCGTCGATCTCATCATTAGACTATGTTTTTTCTTGTTCCTGATACTGAAAACCTAGGTATCAGGTAGAAACATTTTATCCGTTTTGCTCCACGATGCACCGTTTTCGAGATATTTAACATTTTGCATTTAAGCCCTAAATTTAATGAATCGAACCTGCACGGCACGTTATACTCTCTACCATAGCTAGACCTGATCATGTTACGAAGACTTGCTTCAATACAAGCTAAAACAGAGTGAATGCCAAAGGGCCTAAGTAGGAACCGAACCGTCGATCTCATCATTAGACTATGTTTTTCTTGTTCCTCGTACTGCGAACCGAGGTATTGGGCAGAAAAATTTTGTCCGTTTTGCTCTACGATGTACCGTTTTCGAGATATTTAACATTTTGCATTTAAGCCCCAAATTTAATGAATCGAACTAGCGTGACACGTTAGCCTTCTAAGCTAAGAGCAGCAGCCATCTTGCGCAAGCACCCTTAAGGCGTCTCATAAGGAGTCGTGTATAGCCGCCATCTTGCGTCCGCCATCTTGCGCAAGCATCCTTAGGGCGTCTCTAGTCATCTTGTGCAAGGACCCTTAAGCCACCTCATAAGAGCAACCGCCATCTTGCACAAGCATCCCTAGGGTGTCTCATAAGGAGCCTTGTATAACCGCCATCTTACGCAAGCATCCCAAGGGCGTCTATGTATAGCGGCCATCTTGCATAAGCACCTTTAAGGAGTCATGTATAGCCACCATCTTATGCAATTAGCGTCGAGAGATGGCTGCTGTAGAATTTTTCTTTTTAAATTATCCGCCACCACATAGAGTGTAGCACTGAGGTTTGCGATGTAAGATGGCGGGTGACAGCTGTCAGAAAGCACGCGAGTTTGTTTCCAAACAAGAGCACGTGGGAATTTTCCGCCACCACATTTCAAAGGTATCTAGCTAAAGATGGCAGCACGGTGCTCAAAGATGGCGGATGACAGCTAACAGAACTTTTCAAATTACCCGCTACTACAGAGAGCAGCACTGTGCTCTGTGGATGTCACGGTCACGTAATCAATCCTTAGCTCTACGTCGTTAAGAGCAGCATTAGGATTAGCTATGTTTAAAAATCTTAGGAACAGAGCAGCAGTATGAATAGCCATGTTTTAAAGCGTGTAGACATCACCTATCGATTTTACATGCATCGACTCTCGTACTAAACATCTTCCGCTAGATCGTGCTGCTATCTTAGCATAACCTATACGCATGACCTTAAAGAACAATGAATAGTCATGTTTCAAAGCGTGTACGCATCAACTATCGATTTTGCATGTATCGAATCTCGTACTGAACTTCTTCAGTTAGATTGTGCTGGTATCTTAGCATAACTTATACACATGAACTTAAAGTACAAAGAATAACCATGTTTCAAAGCGTGTACAGATCACCCTGAACTTCTTCCGCCAGATTGTGCTGCTATCTTAGCATAACCTATACCCATGAACTTAAAGTACAAAGAATAGCCATGTTTCAAAGCGTGTACATATTACTTATCGATTTTGCAAGCATCGACTTTCGTACTAAACTTCTTCCTCTAGATTGTGCTGCTATCTTAGCATATTCTATGTGCATGAACTTAAAGTACAAAGAATAACCATGTTTCAAAGCGTGTTCATATCACCCTGAACTTCTTCCGCTAGATTGTACTCCTATCTTAGCATAGCCTATACGCACGAACTTAAAGCACAAAAAATAACGATGTTTAACAGCGTGTACACATCACCTATTGATTTGCATGCATCGACTATTTTTTACCGCCAGAGTGTACAACGATTGCATATGTGTATTGCTAACGTATGTGTATAAAGTTAAAGCACAAAGAATAGCTATACTCCAAAGCGTGTACACATCACCTATCGATTTTGCATGCAACAAAGAATAGTTATACTCCAAAGCGTGTACACATCACCTATCGATTTTGCATGCATCGACTATCGTACTAAACGTCTACCGCTAGAGTGTACAACGTTCGCAATTGTGTGCTGCTACCTATGTGCGTGAACTTAAAGCACAAAGAATAGCGTGTACACAACACCTGTCAATTTTGCACGCATTAACTCTTGTACTAAACTTCTTCCACAACAGCGTGCGATCATCGCTTGTGTGTGCTGCAATCTTAACATAACCTATGTGCACGAAGTTAAAGCACAAAGAATACCCAAGTTCAAAGCGTGTACACATCACCTATCGATTTTGCATGCATCATCTTTCTTACTAAACTTTTTCCACTAGAGCGTGCAACAACCTTATAAGTATGCTGCTAACTTAGTATAACTTATACGAATGAACTTAAAGCATAAAGAATACTGATGTATAAAAATCATGTGAACATAGCAGCAGCAGTAAGAATAGCAATGTTTTAAAAGCGTGTACGCATTGCCTATCGATTATACATGCATCAGCTAGAGTACAAAACTTCTCCCGCTAGAGTTTGCTGCTATCTTAGCATAACCTATGTGCACGGATTTAAAGCACGAAGAATAGTTAAGTTTCAAAGTGTGTACACAACACCTTTCGATTTTGCATGCATCAACTATATTAACACATCCCGTTAACGTTCACATGTGTTTGCGCTGCTACTTTAGCATGACCTAAGCGAACGAACTTAAAGCATAAAGAACAGCGATGTTTGAAAATCTTGCGAACATAGTAGCAGTAAGAATATCAAGGTTTACAAGCGTGTACATATCACCTTTTGATAATGCATACATCAACTATCGTACTAAACAACCTCTACGCGAGCGTGCGACCATCGCTTGCACTTGTGCTGCTATCTTAACATAACCTATGTGCACGAACTTAAAGCATAAAAAATAGTTATGTGTAAGTGAACATAGCAGAGTGTTAACTACGTAGGTGTAGACATTGAACTTTGCATGCTGAAGCAGCATACTACGTGACCGTGACGTCATGACCACGTGCTCATGTTTGTGAACATAGCCACGTGCTTTTTTGACAGCTGTCTTCTTGACGGACCCTAACCTCACTTTGAAGGACAATAGAGCGTCGCTAACCTCACTGCTGCCATCGTTACGGCAGTAAACCTCAAGGCTGCCACCTTATGCATGTTATAGCGCGGAATTTAAAATCCAACAGCAGAACGTCGCTAACCTCACTCTTGCCATCTTGATGGGCTTAAACCTTATTGTTGCTACCTTGGTTATACGCTTTTGTGTGTTAGTTTACTGTTAATCGCTAAGCTGTTCGCATCATCGAAGTTGAGGGTAACAAATGTCGAGTAGATTTAAAGAAGAATCTGATATCAGAAGATAAAAGTCCGTCATGGAAAAACCTATTTCTAGGTATATTTGCGAAGAGTGTGGAAAAGCATTTTCCTGAAGCTATCACAGGAGACGTCATGAGATATCATGTAGGACGATTTTTCAATGCAAACATTGTAGAAGAGAGTTCAAGAACGCATACAACGCTCAACGTCATGAAGCCGCGTGTAATGTAGCTTCATCGGGAACAAAATACAAAGAGCTCGACCGTATTCCAGCGAACACTGATTTATGTTTAAAAAGTACACCTCTGCGAGAGATTTTTAATTCTCCCTTGTTGTCTAGGCCTGCTGCAAGTTCTGTTACTGAGCACAAACTTCAAGATAAAGAGAGGCAAGATCATGATTATGATAATAAGGATAATGATGTTGATCAAAACAGTAGTAAAGGGAAAGTAGTAGAAGAAGAAAATTCATTGCCATTACAGCTTGATGATTTTACTTCATTTCCTAAGCCTACTACACGTTCTGTCGAAGTGCAAACATATCAAGAAGAGATGCAAGGTAAAGAAGAAGGAAATTTCAACGCTTCATCGCTATCGAAACAAGTTATGTTTGTACCTAGAAACGCTACTGCTGAAGCACGTATTATATCAAAACAAGTCCCTGCACATCAACTGTCTGCATATAGACTCAAAGTTCACAACAAGCCTCTGTTACCCTATGTAGATATAAGCTACTGTAAAGACCCCAACGTACTGGTAAAACGTTTACAACTGCTAAGAGCCTATCATGATGCTGGTTACACACAGTACAAAGAAGATATTTTTGAAATAGAGCATGAATTACGTCGTGTTGGTATTATTAAGTAAGCGCTTACCCTCACCTAAGTCATCCATCTGTAGTATATAGTCGATCGAGTAGCTATATTCGTATAGATTATTTCCCAACATTCTCCCTTCCTTAGGGTGTTAACTACTCCTCTAGTTGTAGAGCCGGTCTCAAGCCCGGATAAAGAGAGGAGAGGCACCCTAGCCCTTTAGCCCTTTAGCCCTTTAGCCCATTATCCCTTTTGCCCATTAGCCCTTTAGCCTATTAGCCCTACAAGGAATGTGCGGTAATCTAATCTTCTTAGAACAAAGGTATCCCCTGACATGTTGTATTGAGTACAGTGTTCTGTTCTACTTATTTAGTGTTCTAAACACTTCAATCAATGTTCCGATCACATGATAAAGTTAACAGCATAGAGTGCAGTGTTCGATTCTAGTCTTGTTATGTTTCTTTAGTGATTTGCAAGTCTAAACATGCATAATGACGTCATCACTGCAGCACGTGCTTACTCTAGCTATCCCGATGCAGGTTTATGCCTTGACATAAGAGGAGGCCTTAACAGCTTATGTATAGCCGCTATTGTTTAAAGGTGGCTGCTGTTAATGAAAAGCACGTAGAATTTTTCAAATTACATTTCAAAGGTATGAGGTTTAGTGAAGTAAAGATACCTGCACGATGCAAAGCTAGCTTTCTTCATCAGAGCAGCCACCATCTTGTGTGAGCACCTCTAGACCGTATCATAAGGAGCTGTGTATAGTCACCGTCTTGTCGCTGCTACCTTGCGCAAGCACCCCTAGGGAGTCTCATAAGAGCAGCAGCCATCTTGTGCAAGCGCTCTTAAGCTGCCTCATAAGAAGCTATGTATAGCCCCATCTTGTAGAATTAGATAGCTGCCAATGCCAAAGGGCCTAAGTAGGGATCGAACCGTCGATCTCATCATTAGACTATGTTTTTTCTTGTTCCTGATACTGCAAACCTAGGTATCAGGTTTTGCTCTACGATGCACCGTTTTCGAGATATTTAACATTTTGCATTTAAGCCCCAAATTTAATGAATCGAACCTGCACGGCACGTTATACTCTCTACCATAGCTAAACCTGATCATTTTACGAATACATGCTTCAATACAAGCTAAAACTAAGCGAATGCCAAAGGGCCTAAGTAGGAACCGAACCGTTGATCTCATCATTAGACTATGTTTTACTTGTTCCCCATACTGCGAACCGAGGTATTGGGTAGAAAAATTTTGTCCGTTTTGCTCTACAATGCACCGTTTTCGAGATATTTAACACTATGCATTTAAGCCCCAAATTTAATGAATCGAACTAGCACGACACGTTAGCCTCTAAGCTAAGAGCAGCAGCCATCTTGCGCAAGCACCCTTAAGGCGTCTCATAAGGAGACGTGTATAGCCGCCATCTTGTGTCCGCCATCTTGCGCAAGCATCCTTAGGGCGTCTCAAGCCATCTTGTGCAAGGACACTTAAGCCGTCCCATAAGAGCAGTCGCTATCTTGAGAAAGCATCCCTAGGGCATCTCATAAGGAGCCATGTATAACTACCATCTTGAGCAAGCATCCCAAGGGCGTCTCATAAGAACCTGTGTATAGCAGCCATATTGCGTAAGCACCCTTAAGGAGTCATGTATAGCCGCCATCTTATGCAATTAGCGTCGAGAGAGGGCCGCTGTAGAATTTCTCTTTTTAAATTATCCACCACCACATTTCAAAGGTATCTAGCTAAAGATGGCAGCACTGCGGATGACAGGTGATGAATTTACATCTACTGCGATAAAGAGGGCAGCACGGTGCTCTCTGGATTAAAGATGGTGGATGACAGCTGTCGAAAAAGCACGTGGCTATGTTTACCAAACAAGAGCACGTAGAATTTGCCACCACCACATTTCAAACTATAGAGGGCAGCACTATGCTCTGTTGATTAAAGATGGCGGATGGTAGCTGTCAAAAAAGCATGTGAGTTTGTTTCCAAACAAGAGCAGGTAGAATTTTTCAATTTGCCGCCACCACATTTCAAAGGTATCTAGCTAAAAATGGCAGCACGGTGCTCTCTTGATTAAAGATGGTGGATGATAGCTAGCAGAACTTTTCAAATTGCCCGCTACTACGTGCTTAAGGTAGTAGCCATAAAGAGGGCAGCACGGTGTTCTGTGGATTAAAGATGGCGGATGACAGGTGATGAAATTGCCCGCATGATAGCAGCACGGTGCTCTGTTGATTAAAGATGGCGGATGACAGCTGTCAAAAAAGCACATGGCTTTGTTTCCAAACAAGAGCACGTGGAATTTGCCGCCACCACATTTCAAACTAAAGAGGGCAGCACTGTGCTCTATAGATTAAAGATGGCAGATGACAGCTGTCAAAAAAGCACGTGAGTTTGTTTCCAAACAAGAGCACGTGGAATTTGCCGCCACCACGTAGAGGGCAGCACGGTGCTCTCTTGATTAAAGATGGCTGCTGTCACGTGGAATTGTCTGCCACCACAGGTATCTAGCTAAAGAGGGCAGCACTGAGGTTTGCGATGCAAGATGGCTGCTGTCAAAAAGCAGTTTTCAAATTATCCGCCACCACATTTCAAAGGTAAGTAGCTAAAGAGGGCAGCACTGTGCTCTATGGATTAAAGATGGCGGATGACAGCTGTCAAAAAGCACGTGGATTTGTTTATCTCGAGCTAGTGAGGTTAAGTTGGTAGCACTAAGGTTTAGGCCCGCCAAGATGGCAGCACTGCCGATGACAGGTGACGAATTTTACATCTAAAGAGTGCAGCACAGCGCTCTGTAGTTTAAAGATGGCGGATGACAGCCGTCAAAAAGCACGTGGCTTTGTTTATCTCGAGCTAGTTAGGTTAAGTTGGTATCACCGAGGTTTATTCCCGTCAAGATGGCAGTACTGAGGTTAGCGATGCGTTGTTGTCGATGACAGCTGTCAAAAAGCACGTAGCTTTGTTTACAAATCTGTCAAAAAGCACGTGGCTGTCAAAAAACACGTGGCTTTGTTTACCTCGCGCTAGTGAGGTTAAGTTGGCACTACTGAGGTTTAGGCCCGTCAAGATGGCAGTACTGAGGTTAGCGATGCGTTGTTGTCTGTCAAAAAGCACGTGGCTCTCAAAAAACACGTGGGTTTGTTTACCTCCTGCTAGTTAGGTTAAGTTGGCACTAGTGAGGTTTAGGCCCGTCAAGATGGCAGCAGTGAGGTTAGCGATGCGTTGTTGTCGATGACAGCTGTCAAAAAGCACGTGGCTTTGTTTACAAATTCAAATCTCCCGCCAAAATTCTAATTTCCCGCCAAAATTCAAATTTCCCGCCAGAATTCAAATTTCCCGCGCCGCGGGCGGAGGAGGAGGCGGCAGAACCACCCAATTATACTACTATAGTATATAAGAGAAAGTATGTGTCATTTACGAAAAAATACTGTAATGTTTTCAATCATTAAAAATTTGCACAATATTTTATTTAAAACACATAGCATGCCTGATGGCCATGATCGTTAAGGCATTGAAGTCTAAACGTTCTAATACCGTGGTTAGCTGGTTCGAATACCGTTGGTAAAAACAATTTTAACTATCAGAATGTTGACCCGCAGGGTAGGAGAAGTGATGGTGTACAAGTTCTAATCACTAGATTGCGTGCCGAAAGTCTGGATTAAATTTCGAACTACTCCACAGTTCTTATATGGAATGAGGGCGTATAATGTTGTTGGTGGTGATTCGTCCGTCGGATGGGGAGTTAAGGCTTGAGCAGACCCCTTGGTACTATTCGCCTTGTGTGGGCTATGTGCCGGCACCGGATTTCACCCTCTCCCTTCCTTTTATCATCTATCGCGTCATTATTTCCGTCTTATTAATTTCTCTGTTGAGGTTGACGTCAGGAGGGGCAACTGGTCATAAAACACGCCCCGTCAGATTAATTTTACCTCATAACCGACCCCGTTAGAGAAACGGGAGAAGGGTTGGACAAACTAACATTATTTTCAAAACAAACCATCCCTCGAACTTCAACGGAGTCTTCATAGTCAATGTATTTAACTTAGAAAATGCCCAGTAGATGATTTATCACTCAAAGTGAAATAATACATTTGACACCTGAAGAGTCATTTCGGAAAATACCGAACTAAAACATAAAAAATCACCATTGTGGCATTTTCACTCTCCAGTGAGCCTCACTCGTTTAATAGTTGTTTCCGCACAGCACTAGAATATCGTTCTTTGTCCAAAATTACCACTTAATATGTAAATTAGTAGGCCGTATCAGCAGTTAGCGTATAGCCGTAGAGTGCATTGAGAAGATAATTTTAACAGCATTATAGCTAGTCTGATTGAGTGGGAGGCTTAGAGCTCCACGGATTGCAGTGAAGAGTTCGAATCCTGTTGGCACTGAATTAGTAACAATGGTAACAATCAACGTTAAAGCGGGGCTGAAGGAGATTATAAGCTACTTAACTGAAGCCTTGGGATCATCAGCGTTACAGTGCAAGGGGGGCACTGAAGATCTGCTTTGGGGTGGAAACAATTTTATAACATCTTGGCAACTACATTATTAATGACTGGGCAATGGAAAGAATAATGGGGAAATTATAATGATTTAGAGGGAAGAATTAGCTAAAATATGCAACCCAAACATTCAAACTGAGTAATCATTATGGGTAGAATTGAAATTTTATCAAGATATATATTTTGCCGTCTAACATCACAGTAGATGAAGTTGACCAAGATTTAAAGTACAGGCGAGGGAAAAGTCCTAAAGATAATTCGAAAAGAACGAATATGTTAAATTATTTATTAATACGCTTTAAATAACACGATATTCTAAATTTTTCTGGCATAGCTGGCTAGTGATGGATGAAAAATAAATTAGCATTTACTTCGTCACACTTTAGTTGTAAGCCTGATAAGTATAACTGAGAGTAGGAATAATTAAATTCTCTGGTTGACTTCATCACGCACGCCGTAGTCACCGTCACTGCATTCGTTCTGTTTCTACCATGTACAAAGGAACACGTAAAACTTTAAGGAACGCATTTAATTATAGCAACCACACCGCACGTTTCCCTCGTAAATTCAATCGTTTCAGTGATAGAGAACATCACTCTAGTTCACCTCCCCCAAGTCCGCAGGAAAAATGGAACGAATTAATGATATTTCTTCTTGAATAACATATCAACATTACTTCCCTAAAACTGTTTGTAACCACTGTCATAGGAGTTTCGTGATGATTCAAAAGTAAGTTAGTTAGTTAGTTATTTATTGCTTTGTCCAGTGGTGTGTTAAGCTGGAAAATATTTAAAATCATACCAAGCCCAAGCAAAACCCCATGGTGCAAGAGTCTCTTAGTGACATGGCCTACCAAGCCACCGCTGCTCAGCCCGAAGGCCTACAGGTTATGAGGTGTCGTGTGGTCAGCACGACGAATCCCCTCGGCCGTTATTCTTGGATTTCTAGACCGGGGCCACAATCTCACCGTTAGATAGCTCCTCGAACGTAATCACATAGGCTGAGTGGACCTCGAACCAGCCCTCCGATTCAGGTAATAATCCCTGACCTGGCCGGAAAACGAACCCGGGACCTACGGATAAGAGCCAGGCACGCTACCCCTACAACGTGGGTCCGGCTTTTCAAATAATACAAGCAATCAAATTCCTAAAGGTAAAATAACACTTGAGAAAGGAATAAACATTTAAATTACTAATCAATTATACATAATATAATATTCTGAAATATAATAAATGTCTGTCATTGATGACTCCTGATTGATAAAAGATAACGTAGCAGTTATCTTAACTCAGTTACAAAGTTGTTGCTGTTAAAAATTTGACTGAGATTGGAAATAACTTGTCCCTCTTGTTACTTCAGTCACATACTGTCCACATATCGCCACCAAAATCTGGTGATGTCCCAACTAGCCAGTCACTCAGGCGTGTCTGGTCCTAATCATCTAAGCAAAGTCTAAACTTTATCGCTAATACAGTTTTTTTTTTTTTTGCTAGGGGCTTTACGTCGCACCGACACAGGTAGGTCTTATGGCGACGATGGGATAGGAAATGACTAGGAGTTGGAAGGAAGCGGCCGTGCCCTTAATTAAGGTACAGCCCCAGCATTTGCCTGGTGTGAAAATGGGAAACCACGGAAAACCATTTTCAGGGCTGCCGATAGTGGGATTCGAACCTACTATCTCCCGGTTGCAAGCTCAATACAGATTTTGGGAAACATATACTTCGACAGACGAACATTGTATAACGGGTGAAGCTATCTACTTAAATAATGGGCAACAGTTGGTGAAAACAAATTCCTAATGCATTCAAAATATCTACAAACAATAGTAAGGCAAAGAAAGCAATAAAAATGCAGATTAAAAGTTCTGAATCCAATAACTCTCAATCAAAATTCATTGCGTTCTTTACAGCAATGAAATGAAAGTTATCTCTCAAATTCTTGGCTTTAACATACGTGGTGTTGAGTTTTAATCGAAGTGAACTTGTATTTTATTTCACGGTGACGAGGTTCACCGTTGATGACATAAATTTACTAATTATCATTAACGCTTTGAAATTCACTAACCGATTCTCCTACTGATTAATATCGAAAACTGACAACATGGACATAACAACCTATTTCATTCTCTAACATATAGAGAAATTTCACACATTTCCATGCATATGTCATTCGTTTCGATAGCATGCATATTACTCTATTACAAAACATAAACGTGTCTCACCGGGCGAGTTGGCCGTGCGCGTAGAGGCGCGCGGCTGTGAGCTTGCATCCGGGAGATAGTAGGTTCGAATCCCACTATCGGCAGCCCTGAAAATGGTTTTCCGTGGTTTCCCATTTTCACACCAGGCAAATGCTGGGGCTGTACCTTAATTAAGGCCACGGCCGCTTCCTTCCAACTCCTAGGCCTTTCCTATCCCATCGTCGCCATAAGACCTATCAGTGTCGGTGCGACGTAAAGCCCATAGCAAAAAAAAAAAAAAAATAAACGTGTCTCAGGCAAACATAGACGTCCTGACCACGGCCATCCAAGCAATGTCCGATAGATTTAAGGATCTCGAGGCCAGAATGGATTCTTTTTCAGAAGAGGAACAACCAACCTACGACGGCGGCACAGACGACCAGGACCAACAGCCGCAGGACGAAGTCATCCCCTGGAAAAAAAAACTTCAGCCGGCGACTTATGACAAAGGCCTCCCAACACCAACCGACGCCAAGGTCTACCAGACCGCCCTCGCATTACGGGAACAACTCGCCCTCATCCCTACGGGACGCGATCACAACGACGCAGCAACCACCCTATGGGCTCTATCCGCTTGGCCTCATCTGGACCAAGCGCAACGGAAGTATTTCTTCAACAGGGCCAACCTGTTATATCTGGCCCTAGCCCAAGGGTGGGACGTGGCAGTTCAAGTAGACCGACCTTTAACGTGAATATTTAGGGGATTACTAATAACTATAACATTTTGTTAAATGCATCACATTAAGTTACTTATTATGCACAAAACACTATCTTAAAGTTACATATAGAATCCCTCATGTGAATAAGTTATTTACAACACAAATTAAATCATCAAATAATGCATAAGGCACTCACAATATCTAAAACATAATGTCACTCTCACATATAGACCAAAACACACAACATTGACCCTCGTCAATCAAACACTCCTTGCCTGTCATGGATGCCGACGATGAGTAACACTGATATGAACCTGGAATATACCCTTCCCGGGTCTCGAATACCGAAAACTTTCCCTCGCTCTGTCTACCTTTCAACGGGATCACGTTCGCTGCACTCTCCAACTTATTAAATTACGATGCGGACAATTACCACGCATAGGCCTACATTTATTTGGGATTTTAATAATTATCTCGCCAGACAATACCCTAGACCTGACGGCATTACTCACTCGGAGATCACATATGCTCCCTACTTTCATTAATACATTCGACGATGCTATCTCACGCATATCAATGAACATGGAACTTGAAAAAACTCACTTCTAAAATTCATTACAATTTTCCCAAGGCCTGTCCATACATTAATTTATTCAAGATAGAACTGCTTCATAAGTACAAGTTGATACGCAAGTACAGTTAAGAGTACCTAAGCAGCTCCATAACACGAAGTAAACGACTAAAGTGCAATTAAAATGTAAGAATGTCAGAATGTCTCAGACTAATGACGTTACTTCCAAGACTACCGTCGGAATGTCTGTCCGTGCTCCATGCGGCTAAATTTATCACCTCGGTTATCTCCTTCCTGAGTATTCTTTACTTTGGTTTCTCTCGGTCTCCTCCAATCAGCAAGTTGTAATTAATATGACATTCCCTCTCATTGGAAGGCCGGTTGTGCGTCCTCTCCTGGGGCTTTTGGATTCGATTCCTCCCCTACCCACGTAGGTCAGGGTTAGAGACTCCCTGCACTTTTATACGAGATTCGCATTTTCCTTGACCTAAAATCTGTATGCCCCCTCCACGTTGGTCCATGTTCGTTGTGAATTCAAAACTGCGTTTCTTTACAACATCACACTTTTTGGCGTTCGTGGACCTGGCTATCGAGTGTATTGTTTCCAATAGTCTTTTGTCTTCCCGAACGCCAACCGTTTTTCGTTGTTCGCGCTGTTTCTTAGGAAAATTTATGACTGAAATGTCATTATTACCACCCGCTTGTTCTCACTCAAGCCACTGGTAGGCCAACCCTTAGCTTTCTCTTACTTTACTATACAAATTTTATTTCATTGTCCAACTTTACGGAATAAATATAATTGATACCATGAGCTCTTACTGATACGGAGTCAATACGTTACAATGAAATCACCGTATCGGTTTAGTCTGCACCATCTAGCGTACCCATATAATTTTGTTGTTGGTTGTAACATACGTTCAGAAATAATGTTAGGAGTAGATATTAAGTAATCAGAGCTGCCACAGGCATCTCTGTATGCTTCCCGGATACAGAGTGTCTCAATAACATGTAACTGATAAATATACTTCACTTATACCTTGCCTTACTCATACCCAATTATTATCTCATAAAATATACATATATACAAGTAAATATGGTACAATAACAAGAAAACATAATCATATCGAAATGTCCAGTCCTTCTATCCACTCTAATACTCCCTTATATTGGATGAAGAAATCAACCCAGCTACCCGAGTAGGATCGTAGCTTGCAGCTGTCGACGATGTGAGGCATGGTTTGCCGTGTAGCACCACAGTCGCATTCTGGTGACGTTAAGCAATTCCACTTGTAGAGTGAGTCCCTGCATCCTCCATGGCCTGTCCGAATTATGTTTAGAGTGTCCCACTGTCTGCGTGGTAGATGGGATCCGCTAGCAATTTTCGCATCAAAAAAGATATTGTGTAGGGACAAGTCTGTTGAAGTTTCCCAACGGTCCTTCGAAACTTTCACAGCGTCGAAGTTGTTGCGAGCCATGTTAGCAGCATCTTGTAAAGGTGGTTGGCGTGACTTCAGTCTTTGAATATTAAGCGCAGGGATGTCTTCTTATGCGTATTGTTAGGGGTTTCTGCAGATATTATGGTACTATCTCAAGAGTACATTCGATCTGCGCAGATCAGGTGGCATTATTCCCGTGAGCAGTGGGAGCCAATGGTTGGCGTGGATCTGATTATGCCTGAAATAAGGCGCACGCTGTTGTTCAGCTGTGTGTCAATATATCGGGTATAAGGGCTATTAAGCTATACAGGAGAGCAGTACTCTGCACTGGAGTAAACCAGGCCAAGGGCTCAACGACGCAGAGTGCTTGCAGTGGATCCCCAAGTGGTCCCACACAGTTTCTGAAAAATGCTGTTCCGAGTTTTTAGTTTCATAGATGCTGCTTGAATGATTTGAAGTATTGGGGAACCAGTTATGACGAAGAACTCGGCTACAGAAGCTTATGTTCAGTTTTGTGTCAGCCAGTCGGTTATTTAAGTGGAAGCATGATACTTCTGTTTTACTTGCACTACGACTGAGTCTCCATTTCTTGAAATAGGTCTCTAGAGTGGACAGGTTCCTTGTTAAGAGTTCTTCAGTTTTCTTGAGATCTTGATGTTGTGTGGCTAGTACAAGATCATCAGCATAACAGAATTCCCTGCAATTTGTCTCAAAAAGATCACAGATGTATAGATTGAACAGCAAAGGGGACAGAACTGATCCTTGAGGTAAGCCATTCTTGAGTCTTCTCTCTGTGCACTTACTGTTGCCTGCTCACACCTAGAATCTCCTGTCACTTAGCATTTCAGCAGACCTTAAATAAGATCAGGTGTAGATGTGCTGAGAAATATATAGATATATTAATATCTACTCTGCCTCTGTGGGTTCTAGGATATTAGGACCCTGTTTTACTATATCTGTGTGCCCTAAGTTTCCTACATCTTGATTGCTTAAAATCAATCCATAGATAACATGGATTATTATTTTTGTGGAAAGTACTGCCCTAAATGTCGGCCATTTGGCATAGCCATGGAAACCATAATACAGAGGGGGACTCTACTCTTCATGTTTCTGCGTTGCCTAGGCCACAGAGTTTGAATTGTCTATCAACACCTTCTGCCCTTATCTAGTCAGCCATCTTTAGGGCGGGCAAACTGCATCTCCCGGTTTAAGGAGATTCTGTAGGTGGCGTTGAAGTTGCTCACGTCCGTAGGTTAAACCTTAAAGTAACCTACACGTGCCCCTGGGTGGTGCTAGTCTATCTGAAAAGATCTCCTGGCTATCACATGATGTCAAGAACACCTAATTGAAACAGCTCTTTCCAGAGCTCCTTAACAAGATACATTGGGCCTTGTATCCGTAGTTTACAACTCATACCCAATAATTGAAAGGAGTTATTTATTCATCTTGAATAGCTTTAGATCAACATTCCCAGATATATAGGATTGCATTAGTAATGTAGACACAACAAAATAACTCTTATCAACGGATATACGATCTCTCCAATTTCACGTACATAATGGGTTCCATGGCACGGTTTCAGATTTAGCCGCTAGAGGACAGTACAAGTAAAATCTAAGAATGTCAGAATGTCTCAGACTAATCTCGGAATGTCCAAGACTACTGTCGGAATGTCTCTCCGGGCTCCATACGACTAAATTGATAAAACTACATATTACTCCGTCTTAAAATTCGCCAAACGTGAATCGGCGATTTCGTGTGAAACATCACACTGTAGTACCTACAGACAAATCAATTCATGCGTTATCTTAATGCTGAATTTGCAGGTCGTCGGATTTGACGTGTTAATTGCCTCCACGATCACCTGACTTAGCCTCGTTTGATTTCTGGTGTGGGATTATTTTAAAAGTAATGTGAACGTGCCCACTTGTCACGTGATTTAGGCGAGAAGGATCAGGAAAGTATTAGTTGGTAGGCTGTGGGATGTCGGGACATGCGTGGTTTCTACCGTGTCATTTATAAGATGTGTAATAAACTTAAAGAGATTCTTTATCTACTGATATGTGTCTCTTTGCTGTGTTTGTTATAGTCATTGCGCCGTCACTCTGTCAAACTCCGGAGGGTCTGTTGAATAACCTATGTTTCTCGGATTTCAAAGCGAGAATCAGAATTTCATCTTTAATACTGTCTTCAGTTGCCTGTGTGCGGTGTAAGAGCACTCTCCATTTCCGTCGATCTGATACATTTGTCCCCCTTGAACGCTTCATTATTCCTCTCCCCTTCTTTTCAGGTCCTGTTCTATTTGAGTGATCCATCTTTTTCTTGGCCGGTCTCTTGTCATCTTGCCTCAACGTACTATTTTCAGTATTCTTCCCGGATCAGATGCAGGCTGTTATGTAGAAAGCGTGTTTGTTGACAAGAGATAATTTGCAGTATATTAAATTCAGCAGTCAGCAGTCAAGGGCTCCAAAACCATGCTCATTTTTGGCGGTAATTGGGAGAGTGAGTGTTTTTTAGAACACTTATATTCAAAATAATTGGTTGTTCCCTTTGACATGATTTTAATGTAAGTTTCAATTAGACTGAAATTGTATCTAAGACTCCTATCTCAGTTTTATACATCAGATCGTTGCTATTTGTATGTTAGTAACACGGGGACGAAGTAACCTTATACCGGGCGAGTTGGCCGTGCGCGTAGAGGCGCGCGGCTGTGAGCTTGCAACCGCGAGATAGTAGGTTCGAATCCCACTATCGGCAGCCCTGAAGATGGTTTTCAGTGGTTTCCCATTTTCACACCAGGCAAATGCTGGGGCTGTACCTTAATTAAGGCCACGGCCGCTTCCTTCCAACTCCTAGGCTTTTCCTATCCCATCGTCGCCATAAGACCTATCTGTGTCGGTGCGACGTAAAGCCCCTAGCAAAAAAAAAAGTAATCTTATTTTTTCAGTCCTCTATCGCACTAATAAAGAATTAAGAATTCGTGAGCTGTATATCTTAAAATATTTTTCATTAAAAGTCCAGCCAGGTATTTTTCACTCCGTGTCAGAAAAGAAGGAAAGATTTTATTAGTAAATAATAGACAGAATGCTGTATTTAAAGAACGAGCAGCATACATAGACATGAACTCGTTTTACACTCCAGCAGTGAAGTCGGATGAATGCAAAGAGTCTTATTACGAATACTGGTTGAACAGTTTATCTTCCTATATAAACAGGAATTGCAAGCGCATCAGCAGTATCAATTAGTTTTCCTTTACATTTAAGTGGAATATCTTCCATTCTACGTGCTGTAAATTTCATTACTACAGGTATTAACATACCATTTGTTTGAACAGTAGCTATTACAGATTTACGACTTAATTGGAGCCATGATATCATCATTTCAGTGCGAGAGGTTCTGTAGATATGCTTTGGAGTGGAAACGATTTCATTATATCTTAGCGTATTTATTGATTGATACCAGGATAGATCCTACTACGGCAATAGAGTAGGCCGTACTGCCAGAAACTCAACGCCGATGCTGGGCTGCGTAATAACCTGACTCACTAAGGGAGCCAACTGCTACGGGCGGATGAGCTCCATTAGCAGGGTGATGATCCCTCAGTGAAGGAAATATCACTGAAAATAATCTAGTGGTGACTGTTTGTATGTTAAGAGTGGACTGACAAACGAACTTCTCAACAACGGACCAGGCGTATGAACTTTTGGCTGGAATGGTGGACGAAATCTACGGTGAAGACGAATTTCTCAGTCATCTAGCATGTTTGTAATTGAGAATTATTTCCTATGTCAACAAGTAAGGTTCGTTTATAGGAGTACAGAAATAATCTCACGTTAAATGATAAGCGCACAGCTGTTTTTCAACTACGCATAGACTGCTTACAAAGAAGGCAGGATTTGTGTTGTACGGGAGCATCTAGTGATAAACGGGTAGTAAGCAATAGTCTTAATTGATGCACGTGGCTGCAAGGCAATTTGGTAGGCGCATCTACGGCTGATCAGTCCTATTTACGGCCCACTCTGCTCAACTCACATGAGGAAGGGGCTAGGAAAGATGCCCTAAACTTATTCAGCCAGTGCCACTGAATTCCCACGTCAATAGCATCATCTACAACGTGGTCGAGAAAGTAAAAACTGTATTTTTCAATGTGAAACATCAGAACTCTGAATGATGACACATAAAGTGAGATATCTGGAGGGAGAGCGGCGACAATTGCTCTATAATTAAAGCGATATAACATCGATATAACAGCACTGAAAGAGACTAGAGCAGGGCCTCTAAGGCTGCATGCACTAGTGCATTGCGCGGTGCAAAAGACGACTTCGCTAGATTGACTAGAGTGCAGACCCCCACTCCTCGATTTTAATCGATAGCGCGGTCTCTCTCTTTCCCTACGCCTGTCTCACTCGCTCCGCCTATCTCCCTCTTCCTCACTTGCTCCGGAGCGCTCCAAATGCGAGCCAAGTTGAGCCGAGCTTAGCCAAGTCACCCCGAGACGAAGCGCTGGTCCGAGCCGAGCTGAGTGGGGACGGATGCACTGTGCACAGAACATCTGCGCCTCGGTTTGCACGCGTGAGATTTTGGGCGTTCGAGAGGCCCTGGATTAGAGTTCCTGAGGAATGTAAAATAACAGACCACGGTAAGAAATACACATCCTTCTGCAAAGGGAAAGGATACCAACGAAATTGAAAATGAAAGTCCCTGGGCCTCGCAAACCTAACACCATCGGGGTAGGAAGTTAACAAGGGTAGACCAAGGGAGGTCGAATAGAAAACATAAATGGCAGGAGCTTGACATAAGAAAGTGAAAGTAATACCAGACTAAACTATGGGAATTCCACGCTCCCAAGTTGAGAGCCCATGATTATTTTATTCAACTTTTGCAATAGGAAGGGTACACCCTGAATCAATTCTACCATCCCCACCCACAGTGAGTTCACACTGAAGAGCTGTGTCCTCGAAGCCCATGTTGGTGGGTTCTATCTCGGTTCACTCCGGTAATATTTGAAGATGCTGAAATACATCAGCCTTGTATCTCTAGATTTAGTGGTTCGTAGAAAAACTCTAGTAGCAGAAAGAAATCACTCGTCTCGGTGTCTCTGAAAAGTGCGAAAGTAGGGCATAAAGTCTATTTATTATTATTATTGCTGGGGTGAGTGGCTCAGACGGTTGAGGCGCTGGTCTTCTGACCCCAAATTGGCAGGTTCAATCCTGGCTCAGTCCGGTGGTATTTGAAGGTGCTCAAATACGTCGGCCTCGTGTCGGTAGATTTACTGCCACGTGAAAGAACTCCTATGGACTAAATTCCGGCACCTAGGCTTCTACGAAAACAGAAAAAGTAGTCACTGGGAAGTAAAGCAAATAACATTACTATTATTATTATTATTATTATTATTATTATTATTATTATTATTATTATTATTATTATTGTTATCAAATAACAACAAAAAGTATGCTGATGGAAAATTTCCTCCACCATGACTGTCTCCATAACTTCATTCTCGATTCAACCTAGTGGTAATATAGCTCGTTGACATTACATATTCAGCAATGCAGACCAAACCAAGCAATAGACGTCAAGTGTTTAGCGTCATGTTAATATGTACTGTGCACCCCTGGAAGCCATACAGGCGTCCCATATTGAGTCGATCGTACAGGTGGTGAATATCATCCCACGATATAGTACCCGAAGCCTCTTGCATCTGTTGTCGAAATTATGCACAGTTAGTAGCTGATTGTACAGACTATGTCAGATGTTGTCCTGCCATGTCCTGAACTTCTTCAATTGGAGAGAGATCTGGGAATCAAGCCGGCCAGGGTTGTTGACAAATATCACCAAGAACACGTCGCAGCAGTACATAAACGGGCAAAATGAAACAGTATAACACCTTCCCGTTGCAGAAATGGCCGCTAAATGGGTCGAATGTCATATAATGATCTATTTAATGAACGCTCCACAGACACCAAAGGTGAACGAGAATTGGAATTCCAGGATGAAAGTAGTTCGGCGTGTATATCGCAGGTGAATATGCTCATGAAAACACCACTCACACGTTCAGGATCATCACAGAGCACGTTGCTATTCTCAGGTGATCCTTGTTCGGCACCACAGAAGACATTTTTGTGACAGAAGTGGAAGCCAAGTCAAAGGTACAAGTTTCCGTGGTTCTGCTACACGTAGGTAGATGGTTCCTAATGATACGCTTTTCTTAGATACACGCTGTGAATGCGTTACGGTCTACCTTTGATGCCGTAACAATACGCCGATTTTTACATCCGTCTGTACTACACAGCAATCCTGATGGTGTTGACTAGCTCTAGTAACCATCATTGATAGTATCGCTTCACAACGGATCCATCAGGAACCACGTATGCAGCAACCTGTACACATATTCATCCCGCCTCACTACGGCTCAGGATAAAAACCCTCTCAAAGAGTTGTAGATTGCAAAGCAGGAGCATGAAATCGTCTTCGAAACATGGCTTTAGCTTGACTGCTACACACGTAAGCAACATTCAAATTTTCCGGTGCACACGATATTATCTGGTGCGTAGCTGGACACAGCGTAACAAGGTGAGGGATACCATGTCATCTGCTGGCCAATATCCTTGAATCGTTCATCAGTTTAATTGGATTCCTCCAGCGTGAAACTGTTCTACATATGTTCAATATTGGACATCACTCCTTAGGTTGCTGCATTTCTCTTCCGATATTTTGTATAATACGATTCACTTAACAGAATAGTTAGCATTGTAGCGTCTTCTTGATTCCTCCATCTGAAGGGATGGATGTTTGTATTCGACTTAATACACATCTTCATTTATATACAATACATTGCACTGGAGAGATGGTGAGCTCGAATCCCACCGCCAGCAGCCCTGAAGATGTATTTTGTGTTCTCTCATTTTCACACCAGGAAAATGTTAGGGCTGTGCCTTAATTAAGGCCACGGCTGCTTCCTTCCCACTCCTAGCCATTTACCATCTTTGCGTCAATGAAAACCGTCGATATGTTAGTGAGAAGATGAACAACTGGCAGAAAAATGTAAAAAAAAAAGTCAGCCTACTAACTACCACAGAAGCACGCAAGAGTGAATTCATTCCTCCACATAGCGATGGTATCAGGAAAGAAATCAGGACGTAAAACTCGGCGTATTCCACAAGTAGATGAATAATAATAAAATTAATAATAATAATAATAATAATAACAATAATATATCGCTTTTCCCACTCCTGCGGAGTTGCGGGTGCGAACTGTGTCACACAAGTGGATTTGGTTCTGTTTTACGGCAGGATGCCCTTCCTGACGCAACCCTATATGGAAGGATATAATACTGCGTGTTTCTGTGGTGGTTGGTAATGTGGTGTGTTGTGTGAATCTGAAGAAGAGTGTTGAGACAAACACAAACACCCAGTGTCCGAGCCAGAAGAATTAATCAAACAGCTTTAAAATCCCCAACCCAGAAGGAAATCGAATCCGAGACCATACGAACCAAAGGCTTCAACGCCGACCATTAAGTCAAAGAGTCGGACATTAATAATAATAATAATAATAATAATAATAATAATAATAATAATAATAATAATAATAATGATGCAGGGCTGAGTGTCTTCGACGGTAGAGGTGCTGGTTTTCTTATCCCAACTTGGCAGGTTCCATATTTTCTCAATCCGGTGGTATATAAAAATGCTCAAATTCGACAGCCTCGTGTTGGTAAATTTACTGGCGCATAAAATAACTCCTGTGAGACAAAATTCCGACAATTCGGCGTCTCCGAAAACTATCAGAAAGTAGTTAGTTGGACGTAAAAACAATAATATCGGAAGCTGAAGTGTAAGAACCCTCCTTCCCAAAGTGTAGACAACAGCAGCCGACTTGAATGTTGAACGTATTCAAATTGAAACCGAATTTCGAATATGAAATCACCATTACATCAACTCGTATTATATAATCGTATCTTTTGTGAGGATTATTTCTGTGTTGGCTTCAGTGTGGTTCCTTGGATGTTAAGAGATTGCTGAGGTTTCGGTTTCAATTCCCGTCTTTATCGAGGATTTCACCGACGTTTGGTTAATATTTGTGTTCACCTTGACACGCATTTCCAAACGCAACACATCATATTAAGAGCCACCATAAAATAAGCAATGTGTATGTATGTTCAGGATCCTCAACAGCTCCACCATCAGCTGTCATAGATGGCCTAGGCATCAATGAAGAGGCGTACTAAGGAAATGAGGAGTGAGGTAGTTTCCCGTTGCTTTCCTCACCAAGCCAGAAGTTGGTATTGCATATCAGTCTGACAATCCAACCGACCGTATGAGCAACATTTTCACACCATTCATAACAGGGACTGGCTGCATGAGGAATGGCATTACTAGCATCGCTCATACCTCAGTACTTTCATATTGTCAAAGACAAGGATAAGACAGAGACAGATCAATGAAAGTTACAAAACTGTTCTAGCCTATACCAGAACATTAGGTCCCGCCAGCAAAGGCATAAAATAAGCAATAATGAATGTATTCTTTAGCATCGGGTTAGCGTCAGCGAGGGTATCCGGCTGTACGACATGGAGGGCTACGTCAACATAATGCAACAGACGTCGCACTCACGACCCTAACAGAACGTGAATAATTATTTTTTTTTACAATTGGCTTTACCTCGCATCGATACAGATAGGTCTTGGAGCGACGATGGGGCAGGAAAGGGCTCGGTATGGGAAGGAAGCGACCGTGGCCTTAATTAAGGTGCAGCCTCAGTATATTCCTGGTGTGAAAATGGGAACCACGGAAAAACATCTTCAGGGATGTTGACAGTGTGGTTCGAACCCACTATCTGCCTGATGCAAGCTCACAGCTGCGCGCTCTAACCACACGGCCAACTTTCCCGGTAATAATAATAATAATAATAATAATAATAATAATAATAATGACTCTCTCGTGACTAAGAAAATCTTGCACATGGTCAACGAAACCCGACAATCCATAATACGCTGGCTGGTAGACACCCAAAGCGACCTCATAGAAGTCGATATTGACTCATTGGCAACTACACGGCCTACATACAGGCAGAAAATCAGTACACATAACTCCATACCCAAGCACCCAACAGGAAGGAATTTGAAACCAGAAAACGGATGGACGCAAGAAAGAAGACAGGTCCAGGTGAAAGTATGAGGAAGTATAGGGAAGATAAGGATAAGAACAATAAAACCGGTGCTAATTAACGATCCTAGGTGCTCCTTAGAGGGCGAAACGCAATATATGACAACAATAATTATAATAGTGATAATGATGATGATCATTATACCGGGGGTACACCTTCTCCGTCCAGTTAAACTGTGCGCCTTCTATAACACCATCTATGTAATTGAACGTGAACTTATGTTAGGTAAGATACTTAGGTTTGCAACTAGTGGATGTATCTACCATCAGCCTAAGTGCCCACCCTGGCGGGATTAAGGACACTTAATTCTTAAGGGAAAGTTAATTTTAACAGTTGGATAACCTTAGTTTTGATGATTGTTTTGTTCTTGTGTCAGGGTTGTCAACACTTCTGTACCCCCTCAATCTCCTATATCTATCAACCAGTTAGAAATTGTGTGAACATTTTCTCTAGACAATTAATATTGATGGTGTGTACAAGCATCCAGCCAATCTGTAAATAGTTCTGGAAACTTCCCTTAGAGATACTATAAAAGCTGGACGCTTTAAGGCCGTATTGTCATCTTCATCACTCCAGGTGATTGTGTGCGGCGTGTACTCAGGGGGCAGGGGTCGCAGGTCGGTGTTCGAAAGGCCCAGCAACTTAAGCTAATGGCAGCATTTCCTTAACACATGATAGCACCGGCAGATAGCTTGAGGGGAAGGTTTCATAGTTCTTTTATTTCATGTAAGTTTCTAAACCTTGTGGTTTAAATGTAAACTTTACGGTCAGCCTATGTACTCTGCTTTATTCTCTACTGGCAAATACGTAATGTAAGGGAACAAAGAGTGATTACCCTCTATTGTTTCCCATTCAAGGGTGACTGAAGTCTCTTATCCTCCAAAATACTTAATACTCTTTTGGTATTTAATGTATCGCATTTAGTCACCCCAGTGTAGAATGTGCTAAGCCTATGTATCTTTGGGCCCTAAGTCCACTTAGGATTTTAAGAGTTTTCTAGAATGAGTGCAGGTTTTTCGCCTCTCGGCATTTTGTTTTTGGCCGATCATTATCATCCTTTTTTCTTTTTTCTTACATTATGGCCATTTAGTATGGGCACTCATTGCGCCTGTTTATGTTTCTGGAAGAGAAATGAAAAACTGTTGAGCAGAAGTGACTGAAAATACCTAATTTGAAGATTGTCAGATATATCCTTGTGCGCTGAAGAAATTTAGACTTATGACAGGCTAGACTGTATTAATATGGAGCTCAAACTCCTAGGCTATGGAAGCTAATGGAGCAAATATGCCCTTATAAAATAGTGCACCTGTTTCAGAGCTATAATGCTCATCCCTCGCATTTTATCATGCTGATAATTCTCTCTAGATTTGTACCTGATTTTTGGACTTCAAGTCATTGTTGTTGGAACTGACGAACTCATTATTATATATTGTTGTTGTTTATTCAGATTTTCTATCTACAAAATTTTGAGAAAAAAAGGAAGGAAAGAAATAAAATTTCAAATCTTAGTGCTTTAGCTAATGCTTAGGTCATCTTCTTGTCCGCCCATTCACCTAGCTACTTCTTACACCTCTGTAATTCACGATATTTCCGGAATAATAATAATAATAATAATAATAATAATAATAATAATAATAATAATAATAATAATAATTGTACCGGGAGGTACACCCCAAAGCCGCGCGTTCAATTTCAGTGCCTAAATGAACTCCTCTATTGCTAAAACAGTGAGAAACTGAAACTACGCCAACTTAGAACTTTACTCAGAAGATGTCACCACAGAAATATGATGTAATTTTGTTATTGTGAAGTTTCCTAAACTGACTGAATTTCTACTAGTTTTGTTTGCTATACATCAAGAAGTTT